>NW_024704743.1:1152515-1419071 GCF_018977255.1 Callorhinchus milii | reverse complement strand
AAAGTATGGGGGGGGGGAGAGCGAGACGGTGTAGGGGGTGGGTGGGGGGGGGAGAGCGAGAGGGTATGGGGGGGAGAGGGAGACGGTGTGGGGGGTGGGTGGGGGAGAGCGAGAGGGTATGGGGGGGGAGAGGGAGACGGTGTGGGGGGTGGGGGGGGGAGAGGGAGACGGTGTAGGGGGTGGGGGGGAGAGCGAGAGGGTATGGGGTGGGAGAGGGAGACGGTGTGGGGGGTGGGGGGGGAGAGGGAGACGGTGTAGGGGTGGGGGGAGAGCGAGAGGGTATGGGGGTGGGAGAGGGAGACGGTGGGGGGGGAGAGGGAGACGGTGCGGGGGGTGGGGGGGAGAGGAGACGGTGGGGGGTGGGGGGGGAGAGGGAGACGGTGCAGGGGTGGGGGGGAGAGCGAGAGGTATGGGTGGGAGAGGGAGACGGTGTGGGGGGTGGGGGGGGGAGAGGGAGACGGTGTAGGGGGTGGGGGGGGGAGAGAGAGGGTATGGGGGTGGGGGGAGAGAGAGACGTGGGGGGGGGGGAGAGGGAGAGGGTATGGGGGTGGGGGGGAGAGACGTGGGGGGTGGGGGGGAGAGGGAGACGGTGTAGGGGTGGGGGGGGAGAGAGAGGGTATGGGGGGTGGGGGGGAGAGAGAGACGGTGCGGGGGGTGGGGGGAGAGGGAGACGGTGTAGGGGGTGGGGGGGGAGAGAGAGAGAGGTGTGGGGTGGGGGGGGAGAGGGAGACGGTGTAGGGGGTGGGGGGGGGAGAGAGAGAGGGTATGGGGGGTGGGGGTGAGGGAGACGGTGTGGGGGTGGGGGGGGGGGAGGGGAGACGGTGTAGGGGGTGGGGGGGAGAGAGAGGGTATGGGGGTGAGGGAGACGGTGTGGGGGAGGGGGAGACAGTGCAGGGGGTGGGGGGGGGAGAGGGGGAGGGGCTAAGTTCAGCCCATGATCCTCACAGTCTGAGCTGCTGTTTCTCAGCTGTTGTCACCGTTGCCCCTGAGGCATTGTGGGTGGGTGTGGGTGTGGGAGGGGGGGGGAGGGGCTGTCGGCGCATGCGCCGGGCTCGCAGGTCAGGTCCAACCCGACGGACTTGGCCCCCACTATTCCCCCACCACCTCCCCCTGCGTTGTCTTCGTCCGCAAACCTCGGTGTACCCTCTGTGTATCTCCCCCCGGCCCGGGACCCCCTGTCCCCCCCTGTCCCCCCCCCCCCCCCCGGGGGCTGTCGCTGTGTTGTTGTCTGTCATTGTGTTTTGTAGCTTTTTATTCGACTTCACTTTTATTTTTACTTTTAATTCAGTTAATAATTACATTTGCTTTTAATGTTTGTGCTCTGCATTTTCTTTGGAGACCCCCACCAACCCCCCCCCATCCCCCCCCTCCCCACCCCCACCAACCCCCCCCATCCCCCCCCCTGGATTTAAAATCCAGTTTAAAAAGTGGCGTCGTTTCGACGTGAAATTCTCCTCGTCTTCAGCGGAGATTTCAACGGAGTTCAGCTGAACAGTTTGGGATATTTTTGGGTGGGTGGAGCGGTGCGGTGCGGTGGGGGGGGGGCGGGGAAGGGGTTCCGCGTTAAATAGACTATCGGAATTCCTTTACACCCAGACGACGACTGTCGGGCGACAGAGAGCGTAATCGTCTGCAAGTTCGGTGGTTCCTGGTGCGAGCTTTGCTTTCCATTGATTGTGAAGTTTTCGTGTGTTTGTTTGTGGCCGAGAGAGAGAGAGAGAGAGAGAGGATTTTTCAATGTTGTGGTTTCGGTTTCGTCCTTCGGATTGCGATCATTCTCTGTCGCGACGGATGAGTGTTATTTTTGAATGTTTCTGGAGGCATCGGAGTGGAGGGCGGCGGCGGAGGAGGAGGAGGAGGAGGAGGGCGGAGGAGGAGGAGGAGGGCGGGGGAGTTTGGAGTCTTGTGTTTCCTTCATTTTTTTTTTGTTCTGCTTTGAATTTTGCCTGATTTCCCCGACTGTTCAGCGCCGTCGGGGACGTCCTCCCGACCCGAGAGGCGCTTCACAGATGTCATTTTGTTGTCTTTCTTGAATCGTGAAAACAAGTTGTCGCTTGCCAAATTTATGATGAATTTTTGAAGCTTCGGGTGTGCTTTCTTGGGTTTGTCAACCTTAGTTAGATTGCCGGCTTGCGACGCAGTTATTTTTCCCTTCTTTTTGTCCCTTCTTTTCGTCTCCTCCTTGTTATTTTAACTTGTCACGGGATGCTGCGGTTCCATTAGCTTGTGACGTGAGCAAGATTGGATGATGATAATAATAATAATAATAATAATAATAATAATCCTTGCGTTTGATGTAGCGCCTTATCACGTCGTTGAGACGTCTCGAAGCCCTTCGTAAAATATATTGTAAAATAATAATAATAATCCTCGCATTTGCTATAGGGCTTTTCACGTCGGGAGGACGTCCCAAAGCGCTTCACAGAACACACTGTAAAGTGAATTGACTGTATATTTTGTGGGTGAAACGCGGCGGCCAATCCCCCACAACTTCAGCCACCCTCCCTACTCCCTACCTTCCCCTCCCTCCACCGGCCCTGATCCCAGCCCCAGATCGGGACTGGATCCCTGATTGTCCAGCGCCTTGGGACGTCCCCTCGACGTGAGAGGCGTAATATAATTTCTTGCTGTCGTTGGATTGAACAGCAGATAAATAAATAAACTATGAAGTACGCGGTGCAGTAGGATACGTGGCATTGCGTGCGACCGCACGGTAGGTTTGGAAAGGATGGCAATTCTTCACGCCTGTAGTTCTGCCTTCATCCCGGATCTGCGTAAATTGACCAACTTGTAACTGAGGCCACGGATTCTTCAGTAAGATGTCTTTGTGCTGCAGCACTCTGCTGCCCACCAGGGGAGTGTCGCTGTGCACCGGCTTCAAAGTCTCCACGTGGAAAATTCCTGTTGCAGCCCCAACGCATTCTTGCACCTGAGGGAAAGAGCAAAACGTGGACAGTGCTCCTGTGAAACTGCCGCTCACCATTAGAACCAATAATAACCCTTGGATTTGATACAGGCGCCTTATCATGTCTTCGAGAGGTCTCAAAGTGCTTCACAGGATACACTGTACAAAGTGGAGTGACTGTGTATTTTGTGGGCGAAAGGCAGCAGCCAATTGTGCACAGCAGCGTCCCCACAAACAGTCGTTGATTGATTGATTGATTGGTTGATTGATTGATTTCCTTGCCTATGATGGCTGATAGGAAATACTTTGATGGGAAATATTTCTAGAATAACGCAAATAATTTCTAGTACGCTTGTCTTAAGTTATTAGGATGCGAGAGGCATTGCCGGAGAGCCCATTTAACAGGGAATTAGATAAACTGAGGAACTCAACGATTTGCAAGTGGGATGAACGTCTCGAAGACAGTGGGAAGAAAGGAAGGTGGGGGGGCACTTTGCTATCACGATGAGGACCAGCAAGCAGTGAGGGGAGGAAGGGAGTTCATGGTTGTTGGTCAAAGAGAGAGAGGTTTTTTGAACGCTTTCTCAAAGCAGGGAGAGAAGCATAGCAAAAAAGGATTTTTTGATAATATTCCACGCATTTGATATAGAGCCGTATCACGTTGTTGCGACATCTCAAAGCGCTTCACAGGATAGACTAACGTGGACTGACTGTGTACTTTGGGACGTCCGCCCGACGTGAAAGGCGCAATACAAATTGGGCTTTCAGCTAATCTCCGGAGCTCCATCCTCAGGACTCCATCCCCCAGACAAGCCCCCTCCCTCCCGAGCCACTTTCAAGAACGGTCTCAAGACTTTCCTCTTTGGTTGTGCATTCGATCATCTTTCGCTTCCCCTACCCCCCGCCCCCCGCCCCCCCACCCCAGCTCGGGAGCCAAGCAGAGACTGTCAAGCTCTTTAGGATGTCCTCCCAGTGTGAAAGATGCTGCATCAATGTAAATTTGCATTACGTATGTGTGATTGCTCAAATACTTCCTGATTTTATTCATGATTGTTAAGCGAACGTATTTAAGTGCTCCAGCAGATTAATCAGATGTTGCGTTGGGGAGTTTGGGGATTGGTAAAATGCCCTGAAAGTTGATTTCACCTTTTAGCTTTCCTTTTAACAATATTACTGTGATGTATGTATCTGTTGTGTGAGAGGATGTCTTTCTTTGAACATTGAGTGCTGGTTACATCACCGAAAGCATTTTCAGGCTCAGTGTGATGGAGCCGGGTTAAAGCCGGGCTCCAAACAGACTTCCCCGAGATACATAAACCACTTTATCATTGTCTGGCCCTTGGCACAAAATTCATTTGTATAGTTCCCCGTACGTACGAGGGAAAAAAATGTGTTCTAAGCAAAGTCTCCCAACTTAATTGTTATGTGGCATTGAAATAATTATGTTTGTGTTCAAACTGAGGTGAAATCCAGTGATGGTTCCGGGTGCTTCATTTGTTGCTTCCACAGGGGAAGGGAGAGGTAGAGGAGAGGCAATGAGTAGGTGTGGGAGGTGTGTGGAATATAAACACCAGTTGGGTCATCCTGTATCATTGTATGTAATTCTAAGAATCAGTAAAACCACCTTTCACGTAGGATGAACATCTTGAAGCAACTTCACTCTTTGTGGGGACGCTGCTGTGTGCAATTGGCTGCCACGTTTCGCCCACAAAATACACAGGTCAATTCATTCACAGTATATTCTGTGAAGCGCTCTGAGACATTGATAAGGTGCGATATCAAATGCAAGGATTATTATTATTGTCAGAGGGACGATGGGAATGACCGAGCGGGGAGGAGGAAAGGAGAGCGGAGAAAAGAGCACACGATGTGAGAGCCAGATGAGCCTTGTGAGGGTAGATAGCCATAGAAATGTATGGTACATTGCTAAAGCCACCCCCTCAAGAGCAATCTTTCAGTCCCATTCACCCGCCTTCCCCACACCCCTGTAGCTGACTCTCTTTAATCAGTTCCCAATTGAAGGCCAATATGGATTCTTCCTCAACCACCACTGCTGGCAGAGCATTCCATATCCGAACTGCACTGTGCGTGGAAACTTTTTTTTCCCTCCTGACCTCCCCGGTTTGCTTGTTTACTGACTATCTTAAATTGATGCCCTCTCTGGTTACTGACTCACCAATGGCCAGTGGAAAGTAGACGAGCGGCGGTTTGGATAATTTGGAACAACCTAAATCAAAACAATGTGGGCATCCTGTTTCGTTATGTGGGTCTGGCCTACAGTATAACTTGGTCATCATAGGAGGAGCCGTTTCGATAAAATAATGCCTTGTTGTGCAACTGAGCAGCTTGTGATGCCTTTCTGACGTGAAGGGCGCTATACAAGTGTAATTTGTTGTTGTTGTTGTTGTGCGTATGGATCCATCTTCATTGCTTACAGGAGTGTCCTGACTCGTGGAATAGTAACTCAGCTCTTCCAACATAGTGAGCGGTGTAGATAAGTTAAACATTTTTGTTTAGCTACTGGGCAGAACTAGAGGGAGTAGACTTCAAATGGAAGGCCTGAAGATTTCTTTTTCAGTCTCGCAGTCGGAATGGAGCAAACGTGTCCACCAGCACAGTCGCTGACAGCAATTATCTGTGGAGCAGTTTCAGTCCTGTCCTATCTATCGCTAATAATAATTTGGTCACTCAATCCACGACTGTTTGCGGGACACTGGCTGCCGCGTTTCGCCCACAAATATAGGGTCAATTCACTTTACAGTGTATCCTGTGAAGCACTTTGGGACGTCTCGAAGACGTGATAAGGCGCCGTATCAAATGCCAGGATTATTATTATTATTATATCAAATCCAAGGGTTATTAAGTTCCTTACTATCATCCTTGGGGTGCAGCGGTCATTACTATCTGAATCAGCTGTACAGTTCTCCGCTGTATAAATTGCAAAGTACTTCCCAAGCACAAGGGTATTGGGGAGTAGTAGGATTCGATTCCGTGGCTCCCCAATACCCTTGTGCTTGGAAAGTACTTTCCATCAAGCAATGGCCTGTTTCTGTGCAGTTTTATTCCAGTTCACCCCAGTTCTTGCGCAAATAAGCAGATAAGTCGATGGCCTCGAGTGCTTTTGCTTCAGGTCTCGTCCACTGTTGGCTTTGGGTTACCTTTTGCAATGTCCACTGCTCTTTTTTTGACGCACTCGGCCTACTTTTGTATGATATGTGGTGCCGGCAACTGCTTGTTCCCATGTCTGTTGCGACAGGCCAGCAGAGGCTCTCGTCCGGAGCAACACAGGAGGAGGCCATTCAGCCCCTCGAGCCTGTTCTGCCATTCTAACAGCTCATGGCTGATTTGGACGTCAACTCCAATTTGCGTCAGATTAGACGCCAAACTTTAATGTGTGTTCAGCGTCTCGCCTTCACTCTCTGAACCAGATTCCTAGTTCCAGTTCTGACGAAAGGTCTTGGACCTGAAACGTTGACTCGCTTTCCTTTCTCCCTAGATGCTGCCTGACCTGACCTGCTGAGTGTTTTTCCCAGCGACATCTGCTTTTTGTTTCAGATTTCCAGCACCTGCAGTTATTCAGCGTTTTGTTCGCAGTTCCTCTTGGTGGGAATGTCTCTTGTCTCCCTCAAGCCTTCTCCGCATCCCTCAAATTTGTTCTGTGAAGCGCTTTGAGGCGCCTCAGGGATGTGATGAGGTGCTATATCAAATGCAAGGATTATTATTATTATTGGTGGATTGGCTGCCTGCAACCTTAGCCAAAATACCCCTTTTTTCCCCCCACCCCGCCCCTCCACCAAAAGGAACCCCGTCTTTAAGCCTGAAATGTACTGAATCACAATTATAAGGATGCAAGTGCAGCCTTTGCCAGTTTATTGGCTTTTTAAAGCCATTATCAGTCTTTTTGACAGTGCCGTAGTTTTCAGGCACAAGACGTATTACATGAGTGTCCATGAATAATTTAGTCGTGAGTGGAATTCAGTTTGGGGTTAGATTGCAGCCTTGTGCAGTTCCCGAGGGTCTGCAGTTCTATTTTATTTGTGCGCTGTTGGTGATTCTATTTTCTGCCCCTTTAGTGGTTGGACTCGCTTTATTTTTGAGTTTGCTCTTGCATCTCAGCGAGGATCTTCTCTCTGGTAGTTGTTCGGTAATGCTCTCCTCGCTCTTTTCCGTTCTATTTTTGGTTTCATTCATTGGTTTTTCGTTCCTCTCTCTCTCTCTCTCTCTCTCGAGCCCGCACGCAGCGTGAGTAGCTTGACTCGGTGTACTACCCGCAGCAGATCTGTCTATTTGTGGGACTGTGCTGGGCGCAATTTTGGCTGGCACTTTTGCCTACAAAGCAGACAGTCACTGCGCTTAATAATAATCCTTGCATTTGAGACGGCGCCTTATCAAGTCTCCGAGACGTCTCAAAGCGCTTCACAGGATACACTGTAAAGTCAGTTGACTTATGTGTTGTGGGTGAAACGCGGCAGCCAATTGCACACGGCGATTTACAATAACCCCAGCAACCTCCGTGCAGTAAAACATCAAAATGTCTTGGGCTGTATGGAGCTGAATAAGCTCTGTGAGAAATACTGGGTGGAGTGTGGGGGGGGCTGGGGGGTGGGAGAGAGAAGATAAAGTTGTGCAGTATAGTTATAGGAGCAAACAAAGGCAGATGCCACCATTGGGTAGAACTTGCTTGGCACATTCCTGTATCCCGACAGCTTGATGGAACAGATGGATAAATAGCTTTTAACCCAGCATTTCAATGTGACTTCAAATGTAGATTCATTCAGTGTCCAGGCACCTCTGAGGTTAGTGACAAACCGTGAATATAAACTAAGCCCAGCTCAGAAGCAACTCGCACAAACAAAATCCTGCATTAAAGTCCCGCTCCTCCTAACAGCAGCAGCGTCTGTAAAGGCAAGGAGCGTTCACTGCGTAAAGCTACCGTATATCTCAGCGTTGCATGGCCGCCCGCCTGGGACGAGCTTAAAGACAAACCGGCTCAAATCTTGGGGTGTGAACAAATTCTCTATTCCTGCTCCGCAGTACGCCACGGGCAAAATAACCCCTCCCTAAAAAATGTTGGGTCACTCAATCCACGGCTGTTTGTGCGCAATTGGCTGCCGCATTTCGCCCACCAAATTTAGTCAGTGCTGTGAAGGGCTTTGAGACGCCTCATCAATGTGATAAGGCGCGCTATCAAATGTAAGGATCATTATTATTGTTTGCCGACCGACCTTGGGTGAATTGATTTGCTATTTGCATCTTGGGTTTTGTTGGGTGCAGTCAGACTCATTGAACAAGGAAGTAAAGTCTTCAGAAATATTTGGTACTTATTTGTGTCGAAAGGAGATGCACTTGTAAGGAAAGAACGACAGCAGCCACTGGATTTATGCAACGCCTTTCCTGTAGCCTAACATCTTGGGAGTGCTGAACGCTGCCGGGATTGGACGGCAAGCAAGGGATAAGGTTCCCATAAGTACAGTCAAAGAGTTAGCGTTTCAGGAGAGATCTAAAGGTTAGGGGAGCGAGGCGGAGGGATCGTGGGTGAAATGGTGGAGGAAGAAACAAGTACAACCACTTGCATTTATATAGCGTCCTTCAAGTGGGTCAGCATCTCAGATAGCTTCAAAGCTGAGGAAGTGGCTGAGACTTCCAAAGAAGTACTTGGTTTACGTTAGCTCTTACGGGTCAAGTGGGTGTGTGACTTGCAGCGACTAATTGGTGTATTTTAGACTCTGTGGTTACAGCCGCTGAGAACTTGCAGAAGGAGAGTTTATGCACTTAGCATCCTCTTGGGGGGAGGGAGGAAGATATTGATTGACGCATTTTTTAAGGGGCAATTATTGTTCAGGAGCGGTAAGAGCCTGGTATGTGATAAGACCAGCCCAGATCGGGGGATCCGATCAGGCTGTGTTCACGTGTCATGTTTTAAGAAGTAACTGAGGTGGTCAAAAGAATGCTGAGAAAGCCGAGTTTTAGGGCGTTGGCTCACAGGGCACTTGAGAGATGAGCAGGAAGCGTTGCTCAATCAACGGTGCCGTGCAGAGGTAAGTGGGGTCTCCGTGGAGCTGAACTGGCTCCAAGGTGACGTGTTTGGCAATGGAACGTCGTAATCGAGCCAGCCCTCCCCGTGCGGCGGTCTCTAGTCCCGGTTCCTGAGCCAGGAGGGTCAGCAGTATTCCAGGGAATCCTCCTCCCCCCCCCCCCCCCCCCGCCCTCAGCTCCTGTTCACCCTGCAAACCAAAGCCCTAAAGGGTACGATGGTCTTAGCTGGACAAGCTGCGGGAAAGCTTGCCAGACAGCGATACCAATGGCAAGCCGTGTGGTCTTAGCTGGTTAGACTTCAGACCTCCCTATATTCGTTCAAGTCCAGCAGACCTCTTCCTCAACAGAGAAACGTTTCAAAAACACATGCAATTTTCCAGACCTATCTCAGGATTTTTTTTTTCAGTTTTGACAGTTTTATTTATGTTGGACCTTCGTCACCCATTGAAACGGTGTTCCTCGTGTCTTACACGAATAACTCGCAGCATAAGATGTTTATTAGTAATTGTTTAGAAGCGTGAGCTTTTCAGTGATACTATGCTTTGATAGGGTAGCTAAGGGAGAAACTGTTGCCTCCGGCGGGTGGGTCAGTGACCAGAGGACCCCGATTTAAAATAATTGGAGGGGTGACGAGGACAATTTTTTTTAACCCAGAGAGTCGCTACGGTCTGGAAGCAGATTCGATAATAGCTTTTAAAAAGGAATTGGATAGACACTTGAAAAGGAAAAGATTGCAGGGCTATGGGGTAAGAGCGGGGGTCGGGGGGGATAGAGTGGGATGAGTTGGATAGCTCTTTCAAAGAGCAGGCACAGACACGATGGGCCGAATCGAATGGCCTCCTTCTGCGGTGTACAAATCTCTTCCAGAAGGACACTGTCATAGAAACCATTGCCAGCACAAGGCATTAGCAGGTGGCCTTCAAGAGATGACGTAAGTTTGAAAGTAATGAATTATTAAATTAAAATACTTGGTATTGCTTCCTACTGCAGCTTTGTAAACAGCGAAAACGCTCCGCCTGAAATACTCGGCGTCTGCCCGCGTGCGTCTCCACCAGCATTCTGCGCAGTTACAAGAATAGGCAGTTTTTTTTCCCAAGGGCATCTAACCAGCAAAGGTTTCTGGCGTCTAATTGATCCTTGCGTTGGTATCTAATGCATTGATAACGAAAAGGCAACCTAAACAAAGGAGGGAATTGAGTTTGACGGAAAGAGGCAAGTCTTCGAAGCTCTAATGCGGTCAGAGTTAAGGTTTTGTAACAGCAAACGTGCCTCCAAAATGTACTTTGCAACGTTTTATTTTTGGGGGGGTTTCAAATCTGTGCTTGCATGTTCCGCCCCTGAACTGCCAGACTAACTTTGCATTTAGTTTTATTGAGCAAGGCTCCAACTTAGCTCTGACGTCTATTCCCAACTCAGAGTAAAAGCATCAGGACCTGCATTTCTTGTGAAACCTTAGGCAAGTTTCCTCGCTCCACGCACACGCCTCTGTTTACATAGCAGTAAGTAGCAACCCGGTTGTTAGTCGATAGGCAGATCGCTTTATGGAAGTAATAATCCCTCAGATTAATTTGTTATGTCGCTGAGACGGCAGCCAATTGCGCACAGCGGTGTCCCACAAACGTTCGTCGATTGAGTCACCATCGTTTTTCTTTTTAGGAGGGATTATTAGCCCCGGAAAGCCATCCATCAATCGACTAACAACCGAGCTCCTACTTACTGCTGGGTAAACAGAGGCTTGTGTGTGTGTAGTAAGCAAACTTGCCTAAGGTTTCTCTCCTCCCGGGAATCGCTAACCCTAACCTCCCACATTGGGGGTAATGGGTTAGCGGGTTAGGCTTGTGTAGGAAGGACATTTGCTTTGCTGTGTTGACTGAATCGATGGTTGCAAAGTAGGCCTGAAAAGCACCAACCCTTTGAAGTCCCAAGTTTCTACCACTCCAAACATCAGTTGCATCACACGCAAGAGCTCCTGCTGGTGACCTGTTTTTGCGTGCGTGCGTGTGAGGATGATTTATTCCCCTGCGATTTCCCCGTGGACTCTCAATCTGTGCTGCTGAGAGGGCGAGTGCTGAGATTCCAGGCATCTGTCAACGCAACCTTTGTCTGACGTGCCAGAAAACGTCATCTTCAGAATTGTCGCTTATTTTTCCCTTATGTTGGTGAGGAGTTGCCGCGAGCTCGGCTCGGTGATGCCCAGATTGAGAACCGGGTGGAGTCGGGGATTCGAACTCACAGTAATTGTGCTCCTCTCAAATGGTGGAGAAATTTGCTGCTCCTGTACCTTCTTGGGTAGATTGTGGCGTCCTGTAGGGTAGTGGTGTTAGAGCACTCGCCTCACAAGCGAGAGGTCCCTGGTTTGATTCTCAAGTGGGGCGCAAACTTAAGCAAGTTTCCTTACTCCGCACTCCTCTGTTTACCCAGCGGTAACTAGGAAGCCAGTTGTTAATCGATTGGCGGATTGCTTTCCGGGGGTAATAATAATCCCTTTAAATAAAAGCTTCACAGTGGCGGATTCTGACAACGAGCCGGGGGTGGAGGTGGGGAGGTGACCGTGAGCACGATCAAAAAGGAAGGTCTTTAGGCGGGATTTGAAGGTGGGGAGGGAGGGAGGGGGCAAACTCTTCACATCAGGACCCTTTAACATCTTCATCTCAGCCAACAGAGGCCAGAAGGCGCAGCTTTCCTGGTAGGAGAGCTCTACCTCCCAGGAATAAATCACGGGGAGGTTAGGATCTATTCCCGACGGGCCTTGGCGTTGTGCTCCACCACTGTCAAGCGCCCCGGGACGCTATCCTGCCTCAGGGGCGCTATGGAAATGCAAGTAGTTGTTGTAGAAAAGTCATACGGCAAACTTCCTAAACTCTGGGCCCTGATTGAATTGTTAAAAACGCTCTATTTCATTTATACCATTATAAGAAAACGTGGGCAATTTTTTTGTAATTGTCATTTTTTTTTTACACGGCTGCTCTCACATTTGGTGGGGCCCGTGTCTGCATTTTTACATTCTCGCCCAAATACACGGTGTGAAGCGCTTTGAGACGTCTCAACGAAGGGATAAGGCGCTATATCAAGTGGAAGCATTATTATTATTGTTGTTGACCCTTTCACTCCGCTGGTTGGCGATGATTTTTTGGGGGGGAGGGAGCGAGCGGTTTACCTTGAGTATTTTTGCCAAATCTACTGGTTTTGCAAAATGTCCCCAAATAAAGTGCCCTCAACATGTCTCCTCCGCGATAGCTGAATATGACCGTGGTTTTAATGTTATTTGTCTTCCCTTTCCTCCCCTCTCCCCCCCCCCCCCCCCCCCACCACCGCCTTTCTCCCCTTCTCCCTCCCTAACCTTTTCCCTGGGATTTTTGCATTCACGAATATGAGGGATGTTCTGCCCCGGGGAAACCGCCAAATAGTGCTATTGACACAATTGGTGGTGTGGAGTCGGCACACTCGGCTTTGACCGAGTCTGCTCTGGAACATGAAGTCCGGGACTGATTGTCTTCCTCTCTTTCTCTCTCTCTCTCTGCAAACTACAAGGGCCCCAAGTGAATGAGTTGTTGAGCAATGTCAACCCACTCCTGAAGACCTGGCCGCAGATCCAAAAGTAACAAAGGCACGGATCCTTTGCACCAACCGGCCCACAGTTTTGCCACCCAGATGTACCGAAGCAGCCATCTTGCTTTCTAGAAACCCGAACGACATCTGATCTTCAAACGGACGCAAGAAGGGAATCTCGCCTGCGATTGGAGCCTACGGGGTAGGTTGATGCGACCGAGTGATGCTGAAATGGTTTTATTTTCCAGCACTGAAATCCTACCCTCGTGGGTCGTGTTCTACGACAACAACTTGAATTTGTATCGCCAACCTTCATGCAGGGTAGTGTCCCAGAGCTCTTCTGAACAGTACGTTTGATATAGCGCCTTATCCAGAGTTGAGATGTGCCTTAAAGCGCTTCACAGAATACATTCTCAAGTGAATTGACTGTGTATTTTCACCAAAACTCTTCCTCTCAAGTCCCTGTTCTCTCTCTCCCTCTCTCTGTGAGAGAGTGGCTGCTACAACAGCCTCGTTGCTCTGTGAATTGTCGGAGAAACTGGGTCAAGCAGTAGGTGGGTTAGAAAGTGGCAGCTGCTGTGTGCTGGGCTGCCGATCTTGTGTTGCGTCGGGAAAGCTGTTGTCATCTCTCGTTGGTGATCTTTGCACACTGTTAAGAAGCCGTCAGCTGTGTAGAGCAGGTCTCCCGATCGCAATGCAAATTCTGGCGTCGGAGATGGTTTGGTTCAGGATTTTTTGTTATTGATTCTTAATTTATTATTGATATGCCAGAATCTCATAAATATTCTGAATTCAGTGAAACGTACAGGATTGGGAAAGACTAATTGTCTCTTTACCTACCCTCTTCTTGGCTGTGTGTGTGTGTGTGTCCAGCTAATGGCCTCAAACAGTCGTATAGGAAGGCAAAGCTGATATCGTGCAGAACTGTGCTGATTCATCAACCATTGATTTTCCTGTAAGCTGAATCTGTTTCACTTTATCACCAAGCCAGTATAGACATAGTTTCATTTGATAGATGTGGGTGCTCCTGTTCAGTGGAAAACTGCTCTTTGTTTCAAAACCCACACGCTGCCGTTTATTTAATCTTCAATTTGTTCTTGGGTGGGGGGTGGGGGGAGGGAAGTGATTTGCGACTGAGAAAAGCAAACTGGAAGATAACGGGGAAATCTTTCGACAGGACGTTGAAGCTATAATCCCTGATGAATCAAAATTCCGTGATGGCAATTTCATCCGGAAAAGAGCCATTTTGTGGCAGAACATAGTTAAATCACCGGACTCGGTGGAAGAGCCTTTTTGATCACGAAGAAGTAGATACGTTTCAAAGGTCACAGTGATCATAGGAGATTAATTCAGACTTTAATGCTTCACATTTGTGCCGCTCAGCTCCCATTCTGGTTGATAGTTATAATAATAATCCTTGCATTTGATATAGCACCTTATCACCTCGTTGAGATGTCTCAAAACCGCTTTAAGGAATATACTGTAAAGTGAATTGACTATATATTTTGAGGGTGAAACGTAGCAGCCAATTGCACGCAGTAGCGTCCCCACAAACAGCCGTGGGTTGAGTGACACAAGGGATTATTACCCCCGAAAAGCGAGATCCACCAACTCGATTAACATCTGGGTTCCAACTTACTTACTGCTAGGTAAATAGAGGCCTGTGGAGTGAGGCATTTTGCACTGCTCGGGGATGAAACTCAGGTCCTCTCACTTGCGAGGCGGGCGAGCGAGCGAGCTAACCACTGCGTTGTTTTTAAATGAGGAGGAAATCTAAACGGTCTCAGGAAGCCATGGATTGCAGTTTACAACTCTAGCTCACTAGCGCTCAAGTATCTGGTCGCGTTGTGGTAAGAGTTACCCTCCGTTAGTCATGCTGTTCTGTTGTTCTGGTACAGCAGACAGCAAGAGAGGTCAGTGGAGTAAGGAAACTTGCCCAACATTTCGCCCTGACCTGCCTGGAATCGAACCCGGGTCCTCTCGCTTGTGAGGCGAGTGCTCTAACCCCTCAGCTACAGGACTCCCATGTATGGATGAATGTAATCACTGTTATCCCAAACCTCTTCATCGACTCAGCAAACCAATAAGCGCTGTCTGATTCTTAACTTCCAAGTTCATTAATTGCGAATTTTGTTTTGCTCTGTTGTACTCACCGGGGGGTTGAATATTAATCTCCTGGCAGTTTTGGACGTGTAATTACTGCTTCACTTTCCTATCCTGTGTGTATTGCAAATGGTTTCTGTTACATTGGACTGTGAAAGCGAAGAGCTCAATTAAAGTTCTCAGCTGGCAGCAATGTTCTCTCTCTATATGCTACAGCGACTGCCAAGCTGACAACAGTGGGCCAGCCGTTTTATCATAGCTATTTTGCTGCTTGAGGTGGTGCTTAACCCGTAGAAGCGCACACAGAAGACAAAAAATCTCTCAATTAAAAATTGAGATATGATGACACAGAAAGCGATCGCTTTCCGGGGCTAATAATCTGTTTGTGGGGACGCTGCTGTGCGCAATTGGCACGTTTCGTCCACGAACCACACAGTCAATTAACTTTACAGTATATCCTGTGAAGCGCTTTGAGACGTCTCGACGATATGATAAGGGCGCTGTATCAAATGCAAGCTGCTGGTATTTGGGGGTGGACCAATTTATAGGGCTATGGGGAGAGAGAGCAGGGGAGTGGGATTGATTTGGATGGCTCTTTTAAAATAGCCGGCACAGACCCGATGGGACGAATGGCCTCCTTCCGTGCTGTGTATATAATTCAATGATTCTGTGGCTATCACGGTTTTTTTTGCAAGAAAAAATAATCTGGGTTGTGTTTGAGAGTGCGGCTGGCTTTGATAAGCAGTGGCGTTTTGCTGACGTGAAGTAAAGCTGTGTGGATTTCGCCTTCTCTTGAGCCACGCGCCGATCCTCGGAGGAGGTATTTAATACTCGTGTTCATCCTGATGATCTCCACTTCTCGCCATGCGAGGAATTTTTATGGTGTCTTGTAACATCAAAGCATCTTGTGTCGAGGGTAGTCTCCAAACCAAACTGACAATTCCATGCGTCCCACCTACACATGGAAAAGCCAGTGGTACAGCAAGGTCCCATAACCATTCAATGAGGTGGACGTTCTTTTTAATAATCTTGCATTTGACGTGGTGCCTTATTACATAAGCACTTGAGACTATTTTTTCCGTAAAGTGCAGTGCCCCACAAACAGCCATAAATTGAATGGCCAATTTCAGAGATGTTCTGCTTATTCTTCCCTCATTTCCCACAGAAATATGGGATCATTAATGTTCAACGGATGGGATCTCAATTTATGAACCAGATCTGGAGAAACAGCAGCTCTCACAGCGCAGCGCCTCTTCGGCAGTGCTTTGAGTTTTAGCCGAGTCTCAGTTCCAAACCCTGACCCGGAGCTTGAACCAACAACCTTTTCACCCGCAGGCAAGAATGCCACTCAGTGTGCTCCCAAGTCACCAGGTCACTACTGGCTAGAATGCCTTAAGGTAGCCGTTCACTTCAACGACAACAACAACAACAAAACCTTGCCCCTCACGCAGGACAGTGTCCCCAGAACGAAGGTCTTCAGACTCAACATGAAGATGAGCATTCGTGGGGCGCGAGGTGGAGGGATTGAGGGAGAGAGTTCCAGAGTTTCGAAGGGCAGTGGCTGAAACTGTGGCCATCAATGATGGAAAGGAGGGCACGAGGAGAAGCAGGAGGCCGGAGCCAACCGAGTGGAGGCAGCGGGTAGCGGGTTGGGGGGAAGTGAGTGTGGCCATCAATGATGGAAAGGAGGGCACGAGGAGAAGCAGGAGGCGGGAGCCAGCCGAGTGGAGGCAGCGGGTTGGGGGGAAGTGAGTGTGGCCATCAATGATGGAAAGGAGGGCACGAGGAGAAGCAGGAGGCGGGAGCCAGCCGAGTGGAGGCGGCGGGTTGGGGGGAAGTGAGTGTGGCCATCAATGATGGAAAGGAGGGCACGAGGAGAAGCAGGAGGCCGGAGCCAGCCGAGTGGAGGCGGCGGGTAGCGGGTTGGGGGGAAGTGAGCAGGTCGGAGAGACAGGTAGGGAGGTACCAGGGATTTGAAGGCGAGTGCGAGGGCCTTGAAACCGATCCTTTCGGTGATGGGGAGCCAGTGGAGCCTGGCTGGCACTGGGGTGACGGGGGTGAGGAGTTCAGTGCGCGTGAGTATGCGGATGGCGGAGTTTGGGATTGACTATACTGCAAATCCAGAGCGTGACCCAAGTCATAAACGAGCTGACAGTGTCACAGGGCCAGGACCGTGCTTGCCCTCACTGTTTTATTCAGCACTGTAACCCGATGTTCTGCGCATCGCACGTGACATCCTCAATCAGTTTGAAGCATTCCCGAGCTGCCGTATCTCAGCTTGATACTCTGTAAATCTAAGCTGCTAATTGTAATTGATTTAAAAAAAACCTTGGCTGTTAAAACAATGTCCTGTAACCCTTCTTAAGCCTTCGCAAAGCTGGATCTCAGTCTCTGCGAACTGACTTGTCCGAATCCATTGTTGCGGCCTTTCCAAAAGGGAGAGCCGATCTTTTTTTTTTTTTTTTTTTTGGACGTTTTTCTCCTCGAGTTGTAACCTCCACGGAGTCCCGTAGAGTAGTGGTTGGAGCCCTCGCCTCGCAAGCGAGAGGGCTCGGGTTCAATTCCCCGGGCGGGGGCGAAACCTCAGGCAAGTTTCAAGCCTCTGCTTACCTACCAGTCAGTAGGAACCCAGTTGTTAGTCAATCGGCGGATCGCTTTCTGAGGGTAATAATCACTTTCGAAAACAAAGAATAATTTGGTCACTTCAATCCGCGGCTGTTTGTGGGGGACGCTGCTGTGCGCAATCGGCTGCCGCGTTTCACCCACAAAATACACAGTCAGTTCACTTTACTGTGTATCCTGTGAAGCGCTTTGAGACGTCTTGAGACGAGGTGATAAGGCGCGGTGTCAAATGCCAGGATTATTATTACTATCTTGACAGCCACGATCACCTTGCATTGCTTCACCTCTGTTGCACCACCAGAACCGTGCCTACCGTGAACAGCGCGAGCTCGTTCAGTAACACGAGCGTCTGCTGCAGTTTTATAGGAGATGATCGATTGTTGATCCCGTTTCCGTGGGTTTTTTTTTTCTCTCTACAATATTTAATAAGTGTCGGCCTGGCTCAGTCGGTTGCACTCTCGCCTCCGAGTCGGAAAGCTGTGGGTTCGAGTCCCACGTCAGGACTTTGAACTGGAGTCCAGGCTGACTCTCCAATGCAGTGCTGGGTTGTTGGAGGTGCTGAGCAGGAATTCTTTCCACACTGCTCCCATTAACTCAGCATGCTGAAGCCTTAACAGGTAGGTTGGTCCTCGCTGGACGAGCAGTCAGCTTGCCAAACAGGGCTTGAAGTGGCAAACTATAGAGTTCAATCAGCTGGGACTGTAGGGTTCCCCAAGCGTTGGCTCTTACCAACCTTTGCCTAATAATAAGCACTCAAGTGAAGGGCGCTATATAAATGCAAGTGGTTGTTGTAATAACCTTGTGAATCGGGTAAGCAGGGCCTGCCTGCCCTGCAGCTTGGCATTGCCTGGGTGACTAAAGCAGCCCAGGCTCTCCGTGGGACGAATTGACATTTATTTCTGATGGCTCAGCGTGAAAACCGTGCTTTCTAGTTCGATCGTAACCTTCCGACTCCTTTTTAAAGCTTCCGAAGAGCGGGCTTGGTCCAGTTCGTTTCCTGTGTGTGTTTTCAGATGTTCTTGTTTCCCTCCCTTTGATTTTTAAACACTTCCCACCTTGTCCTACTTATGTCAGTTTTGTGTTTTTTTCCTCCCCTCGAGCTCCTTCTTGTCAATTGAGCTGTTTTTTTGGTAAGGAGAGTGATCTTTTGCAGGTTGTCTAAAAGGACTGTGGTTTCCATTGGGTTGGGTTAAGGTGGCGTTCACCTTGCTTGTTGCCGTGAATTGTTAGGTAAAGGACAGAAGCGCTAAAAGAAAACTACTTAGATTAAATAATCAAGGGCTCAGTTGTATAATAGCCGTCGTTAGTGCAGCTCCGTTGTGAGGAACCTTTTGCATTCTGAAAATAATGGGATAAAATGATTTAGAACCCGAACCTCAGTGACTCTGGCCAAGGGCGTCTCAACTTATAAAATAAATAGTGGTTAAAATTAACAATTTGCGTCCATAATAGGGCAAGGGTTCTAGATTGCGTTTTTTTTAGCTTTGTTGTGTTCGTTTCTTCTCATTAACAGAGAGAAAGTTTGCAAATGCAGCTTGCTGTAAATTTTGGTGCACCATGATGATAATCCTTGCATCTGCTGTACAGCCAATGAATTCACTTTACAGTATATCCTGTGAAGCGCTTTGAGACGTCTGGAAGACGTAAAAGGCACTATATCAAATGCGAGGATTATTATTAGTCGTAGTGTTATTATTAGTGTTATTTCAATGACAATCACTCAACCTGTGATCTTCAGTGGTGATGTTTTAACTATTCCTTCGTGTCTCTGGCAAGTCTGACCAACATGCATCTCCTGTGGCCCCTATCCTTTCATCGATCAACATTCCTAATCACTGTTATATAATCTCTCAACTAATTCTGGTAGTCCCTTCATTGCTAAAAGCAGCCTCGATCCGGACTTCAATCCCATTATTCTGGACAGGATTCACACTCCATACCCGTTGATGATAGGACCCTATGAAGACACAACCTGCTCATCTTGAGTATCATAGAATCGTAGAATCCTGCAGCACAGAGCGAGGCCATTCGGCTCATCGAATGTGCCTGCTCTTTCAAAGAGCCACCCAATCAGTCTCACTCCCCTGCTTTTTCTCTTTAGCATGGCGAATTTGCAAGGTGCAAGTTGACTTGACCCTGGACACCACAGGTTGTGTTGAGATACTGCTGCAGCTTAACCAGCTAAAGTTTGCAGCTTACTATTGAACCCACAGCCTTCTGGCTCTGAGGCAAGAGATTACCACCGCGCCAGGCTGACTTTTGCAGAGAAAGTCAACCCATGACAATGTCAGAGATGGATGAAGCCCTTGTGAACCACCAACAAAACAGGATTCTATAAAGACAGCATCCTATTGCTTACAGCTGTTACAACTCAAGTTGCATTGGCCAACACTTGCTCTCAATAATCAGAGTAAGCTGACTGGCAAGCTTCCCACTGCTCGTCTGGTGAGGACCATGTGGTTGCTAATAACGAATGGAATAGTGCAAAACCATAGTTTCCCGGAGCGTAATGGTTAGAACACTCGTCTCAAAAAAAAATTTGGTCTTTCAAGCCTGTTTGTGGGACACTGCAGTGCATAATTGGCTACCTCATATCACCCCGAAAACACACAGTCCCTTCACTCTACAATATATTCTGTGAAGCGCTTTGAGAGGTCTCCACGACATGATTATGGCACTATTTCAAAAGCAAGGATCATTATTATTTTCATAATTCCTATTGACCTGAGTTTCTGGGACATTTCACTGAGGCCTAATATAAGTTTATCTCAGACATTGGATCCGTGGAAGCTGACTTATTTATTGACGATCTCGAGAATATAGGTGGAACTCTGTTTGGTTTGGGTACTCTTAAACACGGTGATGGGTTTTCTCTTGTGTCAAACAGACTGACCAAAAAAACATTAGTTATTCATGCTCCGGAAGTCTATAAAAGCTTGATGCGTACTGGTGCCTTCGCGAAGCATCGAAGTTAAACATTGTTCCCGTGAGATTTTTTATTTTTAATTTAGTTCTTTTTAGTTTTTAATTGTGTGTTTTTTTTTAAATTTTGAATTAAAATTTTTTTGGGAAAACAAATTGGAGTCGGACGTACAGATCAGCCGTGATCTGATAGAACGGCGGAACAGGCTCGAGGGGCTGAACGGGCTCCTCCTGTTCCTGTGTTTTCTGCCGATCTGAGTTCCTCATCTTTCTTCTGATTCCCACTATCCAAAAAAATCAAGATGCTTGTCTCAGAACATATAGCTCAGGTCAGTGACGTGCTTTCCAAATTTGCATTGAGTTGGCAGCCTGCCCAGATTGATGTGAGCATGAGCTGACCAACGCAACACGAGTTGCACCAGCTGCAAGCAGTAGGATCCTGCTTTCGTAGGATCCTGTTTACTGGTGTTCACAAGAGCTGAATTCCTTCCCACCCTTGAACCCCGCCCTCGCTTTTAACTCCCTTCGCTTTCTTGCTGTGAAGTGCTTGGGAACATTTCAGCGATGAGGATAAGGTGCTATAATCAGATCTGCCTTCCGTCGGGTCCCGGGTTGAGATTCGAGTAATTCTCCCACGGCTCCTAGTTGCTTGTTCTCCTCTGTGATGTCCCAAGGACTTGGATGACGAACCTGTGTCACATTGACCAAAACTGTATGCAGTACCTAATTTAGCTCCACATCCTGTACTGCAGATTAGCTCTGCATCCTGTTCACTGTTGTTGTGGTCTCAACCTGTTTGGATATCGCCCCCCCGCTGCCACTCTCCTGCCCTCAAGTCATCTAAACTCCTGACCCAATGACACTCTTCTCGCTAGCCTTGACCTTGCCTCCTTGATCACCCTCCCCCCAAATACCCTGGCTAAGAGTCTCCAAGCCCTGGCACCTCCCGCACTGCCTCCTACCTGGGATTGTTCTCCTTCCTCAAGAGCACAGAAGGTTGAGGGCAGATTTGATAGAGGTGTACCACACCATGAGGGGTTTTGATGAGAGTAAATAGGGAGAGAGTGGGACTAGTTGGAGGCTCTTTCAAAGAGCCAGCACAGGTACGATGGGTACACCTCCCACTTCTGCACCTTCAAACCGCAGCCTGGTCTAAATCCAACCTAACAGTCCTTTGCCGTATTTGGCTGGCTCACACAAAGACCTCTCATTGAAGCCAAATTTTCCTTTCCAGGATTATCCCGGAGGCCAAGGACAACTCCAGGCACAAATATAAATAATCCTTGCATTTGACTTGGCGCCTGATCACGTCTTGGAGACGCCTCAAGGCGCTTGACTGTGTATTTCGTGGGCGCGAAATCTTAATCTGGAGTTTGAGTGACCTGAACCGGTAGAAATCGTTATTTATTTTGAAGCTTTGAACATGTCTTGTAGAACATTGTGGAGTCCTGTAGCTCAGTGGTTAGAGCACTCGCTTTGCAAGCGAGAGACCTGAGTTCAATTCCAGGCAGAGGGCGAAACCGTGGGCAAGTTTCCTTACTCCACACAGAGCCTAATAATAATCCCTCAAGAAAAAAAAAGCAATAACAATTTGGTCACTCAGTCCACGGCTGTTTGTGGGGACGTTGCTGTGCGCGATTGGCTGCCGCGTTTCGCCCACATATTATACAGTCAATTCACTTTACAGTCTATTCTGTGAAGAGCTTTAAGACGTCTAGAAGACGTGAAAAGCGCTATATGAATTGCAAGGATTATTATTATTATTATTATTATGTCTGCTGGACTCTCTTAGCTTTGCCTGCTCCAGTGAATGGAGAGCTTTTTTTTTCCCCCAGTGAATGGAGCCCAGTGTTTTTTTTTTAAAAAAAGTACCAAAGCTTTTCATCATAAGTGTTCTCTCGTCCTTAGCATCTCCCCAGTGAATCTCCTCTTGTCAGTCTCTCGGGAGGTGTGGTGGGGGTGGGAGGGGGTAAACGGGGTTGGTCTTTGTAGCGGAGGTTCAGAGTTCCAATCAGAACGTAAAAAAATAATTGTGTTTCCTTCAGTGGGAGGTGAATGTTCTCCCCCACCCCGACGCTGATCTGAGAACAGGGCATGTATTTTGGATCTGTGTCGCTGAGCTCCCTGTGATATTCCAGTTGGAGCCTGCTTTTTTTCCGACCACCGGTAATTACACGATCGATCCAATCCACGCTGTCACTCCGCCTGACCCTGGAGGCAAAGTGGAGCTTGCGTAGACGGAACGATCCTCTCGTTTTTCCTTTGTTCCGAACGTGTTATAAGCCCCGTACAGCTCATTTATACCTTCCTCTCTCTCTCTCTCTCTCTCTCTCTTTCGCTCCGTTCTCTGTCGGTCTATTTAACACAGCAAAGCAGCTAATTGGTCTCGTTGGCCAGACGAACCTAATGGTGCAGCGTGAGTGGGAATAGAGTGCTCACGCTGTGCTCTCTCTCTCCGTCCGTCTCTCTCTGTCTCTCTCTCACTTACTGTGCAGTTGGCTGCCGCGTTTCGCCTGCAAAGTACAAAGTTTTACAGTATTCTGTGAAGTGCTTTGAGACGTCTCAGAGACGTGATAAGGCTCTAGCTACATCAAATGCAAGGATTGTTATTAATACTATTCTCTCCGTGTCTCTGTCTCTCTCACACACACACACTTATAGTCTCTCTCTCTGTGTCTCTTATTTACACACGCACACACACGCATTCTCACACGTGCACTCTCCTGCCCTTCATTTGTCTTGACTGTCTTCCCACCCATCTCCATAACGTGCCTGTACGCTTCACTTTTTTTGAAATAATTTTGAAAACAAAATTGACTGGAATTTTTAAAGAGGGCGAGTTTCATAATGCATCGCTTCAGTATTTCAGAGCCAGAGAGACCGGTGAAACAGGTGAAAGACAATACAGTAGAGTCGTAACTCTCTCTCACTGGCCTCGGGCTTTTCTTAACCACAGTCACAATCCATTCCCCTCTCACCCTCATTCAACCACCAGATTATGCAAACTACCAAGGTATCGTCCTTCAGATGAAATGATAATCTGGTCACTCACTCCATCACTCTTTCTGGGACGCTGCTGTGTGCAATTGGCTGCCGGGTTTCGCCCACAAAATATACAGTCGATTCACTACGCAGCATGTCCTGTGAAGCGCTTTGAGGCGTCTCGGAGACGTGATATGGCGTTGTATCAAATGCCAGGATTGTTATTATTAAACCAAGGCCCCCTGTGCCCGTCTGTGCCTCTTTAAATGGCTGTTAAAGATCCCATAGCACGACTCGGAAAAGAGAAGGGAGTTTCTCTCACCTGCTCTCCTGGCCAACAAGTCCCTGAGAAAAATTGATAATTCACTTCATGGCTGTTGGTGTTCACCCACAACACACAAGTCACTGCATTTTGCAGTACATCCTGTGAGGCACACTGGAACGTCCTGGCGCGAATATATCAAATATAAGGATTATTATTATTATTTATGATTGTCATCACATAAAAATAGCTGACCGGCATTGAGTCAGATTGGAATGTGGTCTCGATAAAGACCCGGCGTGAAGTCTCCTGTTTATTTTCCCTTTCACACTTTGTCTTGAGGGCGTGAATTGTGGGGAGGGACACACACACACACGATCCCGTGGATTCCCTTCTGGCATCTCATCGATGGCTATATTATCCGTCTGCTATATTAGATTGTGAAATGCAGTGCAGTCAGAGGTCCGCTGTCTTTGCACTAATGTACGTAGATTGAAAGTTTGTATGGATTCTGCTGGGAGCAGAGTTGAGACATAATCCATGTTAGCTTTCAAAAGCGAACTAGATCGATATCTAAAAAGGACTGAACGCAGCGGTATGGGGTTAAAAGGGCAGGTAAGTGGGACCGAATGGATTGCTCTTTAAAGGTGTGTGTACAGAACGGCCTCCTCCTGTGCTGTAAATTTTCAATGGTTCTATTTTGCGGCGTTTCTTTTTACCAACGGGGGAATTTAAGAATAATAACCCTGGCATTTGACACGGCGCCTTATCGCGTCTTCATCCCAAAGCGCTTCACAGGGTAGACTGTAAAGTCAGTTGAACTGTTTGCGGGCCAAACGCAACAGCCGATTGCGCGCAGCAGCGTCCCCACAAACAGCCGTGGGTCGAGTGGCCCACTTTTTTTTAAAAGGAATTATCAAAGAAAACTTGCCCAAAGCTTCGCGCCGCCCAGGAATCCAACCCAGGTCTCTCGCTCGGCGAGGTGAGCGCTCTGAGCTACAGAGCTCCACAGGAATCTGGAGCGGGAAGCGTCGCTGAGGTAGATTATGGTGCCTCGCGCCCGTCCTCGTCCGGTATCTCCACGCAGACCCTTCAGATCCCAAAGGGTTTTACTTCCACATCAAACGATGCACGTACTCAAATCAGCTAAACATAGATTGCTCTATGATTGTGAGAGGAAATAGGACTCTACAAATTATTCTCCTTGTAGCTAAAACCCTGACGCAGCGCGACTCATCGACTAATGAATGCTCCATCTTCGGTATTCGAATTAGCGGGAACTATTGTTCCGCAGTACCTCGGTGAATCCTCATGGAAATCCTAGGGTTGCAAGTTGCAAGTATTGATGTTTTTTTTCTCTCTCCCTCCCCCCCCCCCCCCCCCACTCAACTCACGGTCAAATTGTGTTCATTGTTAACCCAGTGAATGACGTGTCCTTGTAGTCAGTCATCTGCATGTCCTGTTGCCGAACAGGATCTTATTGTGTGCATTCTCACTGAAGTGTGATGTTTCACATTTGCTCGATGGAACACCTATGAATCTTAAATCCCTTCCCACCCCCTCGTATCTCGGAGATGGTCTCTTCTTAATTATTTAGGTGTCGGCCTCTCGGGTACGATGTTAACTGAGATAATAATAACCCCAATCCTCGCGTTTGATACGGAGGAGCCTTAACACCTCGTGGTGAAACGCGGCAGCCAATTGCGCACAGCGACGGCCCACAATCGGCCATGGAGTGAGGGGACAGTTTTATTTGGGGGCGAGAGAAACAACATTCTCTTTTCAAATAGCGACGCGGTCTGTTTAACGGACCGGAGGCCCGGTTTTACCTCTCATCCGAAGGACGGCACCTCCGACAATGCACACCCCCAGCGCTGCACTGGAGTGTCAGACTATGGGATTCCAAGAGGAGTGGATTTCTCCCTGTGTCCTTTAATCCTTCAGATTAAACCTTCTCCACGTGACTATTGATGGCAGTTCACTTTACTGAACTGACTATATCACCTGTGCCCAGAATAGTCACCACTTGATATAGCGCCTCAATCGAATTGTTGAAACGTTCTTGAAGTCTTTCTAACAATGATAATAATAATCCTTGCATTTAATGTAGCGTTAATACATAATAAATTGATTTATGAATCAATAAATTAGTTAATGAATAATAGGTTGGTCACTTCATTCCACGGCTGTTCGTGGGGGACGCTGCTGTGCGCAATCGGCTGCCGCGTTTCGCCCACAAATATGCAGTCAATTCACTTTACAGTATATTCTGTGAAGCACTTTGGGACGTCTCGAAGACGCGATAAGGCGCCGTATCAAATGCCAGGATTATTATTATTATGATTATTTTTATCATGCTGTTGAGATTTTTGCAGGATTTAAGTGTGAATCGCAAGGTCTTTGTACTTGTAAGTAAAGGCGACAACCAATTTGCTCACAGAAGTGACGCACAAACAGCCATGAAGTGATAATAATAATCGTATTATTATAATCCTTACGTTTGATTTAACGCCTTTCACTTTGGTAGGACATCTCAAAGCCCTTCACGGGATATGCTCCAGTGGAGGTGAACGTGGCAGCCAATTTGCACATAGCATCTTCTCAAATTTCCCAGTAAGGCGCTTTCTCATTCCAGTGTGTAAAGCTTTAGGAGTACCTATCACATGTTGTCCGCAGATGCCAAGGAATAACCATCGAGACCCTTTTGAGTTTTACCGTCACAGCCTCTGGTGTTTGATTGTACTGGTCGTTACTGTGCCATCATAAAAAGGAAATTTTCGCCACCTTTTTACTCCCCTCGCAACAAGCTCTTTGCTCCTTGCGCCGCTTGTAATAATAATGTGGTGACTCAATCCACGACTGTTTGTGGGGACGCCGCTGTGCGCAATTGGCTGCCCCGTTTCGCCCACAGAATAGACAGTCACACCACTTTACGGTATATTCTGTGAAGCGCTTGGAGACGTCTCAACAACGTGAGGAGGCGCTGCGTCAAATGCAAGGATTATTATTATTATTTTTTATTATGGTGGTGTCCTTGTGGACAAGATGATTTTGAACAAAAAAACTGTCTTGTTGTTTGAGGTGATGGAAGTGACTTTGTGCTGAGTGTGCCACGTAAAACAACAACCAGAATAAATGACTTGGATGCAAACTTCTGTTGGGTGCCCACATTTGCGTAGTTGCTCGTGACAAGCCAGAATGAAGCGTCCTCAGGCCTTTGGTATCTGCCCGGCATCTTAATAATGAATAATAATAAACCTCGCATTTGATTTTGCACCTTATCATATTGTTTGTTCAGTCTGGATGGCCAACCTAGCAGTGCCCGCTGGCATGTCACTGGATTTACTGTGAAGTGTAATGACTTTTTATTTATGGATGATCTTACCAAACAGATTGCTGAAGTTTTTAATATTCTGCAAACTCTTGAGTCGATGCTTAAGAAAACCCGAACAAGAGTTTATTAAATTGAGTCCGTGCCAACCCTCCCAATTCTGTGTCCCTGCTTTTCGTAAGTGCCTCAATCAACTCTTTATCTATGGTGTTTTGAGACGGCAATGTTAAGGTTTTGCTCAAGATTCCCAACCGGAGTGAAGAATGTGTTCCTTTTAGTATTTTGAACATCTCGATCGGGTCATCCCTCAACCTCCAAAATGAGAATAACCCCAATTTAACCGATGTCAACCTGTCCACTCCCTTCGCTCAGCGCGCTCCGACCTACTCCCATGTCCCCCGCCCGGCCCGCCCCACCATCGGCGGCCGGGCCTTCCGCCTCTCTGCCCCCACCCCACATTCCCTTCGCCTCGCTCCTCCCTCGCCTCCTGCAAGGCGTGTATCAAAACCCTTTGTTTCGACCGAGCCTTCGGCCACCCTCCTATCCTCCCCGCCCTCCACCCGCCTCGATCCCAACCCTCAGCTCGGGTCCAAATCCCTGACTGTCCAGCTCCTTGGGTGTTTCGCCCTCAAAATACTCACAGTCACTCCACTTTAGAGTATATCTTGTGAAGCGCTTTGAGACGCCTCAACGACGTGATGAGGCGCAACAGCAAAAGCAAGGATTGTTAGTATTTATTATACTTCAGCAGCCAGTGCATAAAAAAATCAGACCTTGTCCCGTGTGCTGGGGAAAATCTTCAGATCACATCTCTTCCAATTCCTGTCCAATTTTATATCAAGATGGAATAGCCAAGCTAAAGGAGTTTTGATTTTGCAAATTGATTAAAAGTTGACTGGCTTGTGAGAACTGTAATCTGCCCACTCTCCTTGGCTTAAAGACTGGTTACCTTGGCAAATGTGAAGGGTAGAGTCGAGTAATACCTGGTCATACTGACCCCTTTTTTCTGCACAAGACGAGAGCTGCTGCAAGGAACAAAGCAATAACATTTTTCGCGTAGAATTTATTATATTTATTAAAGAAAATCTAGGAATGGAAGGCTAAAGCATCCTTTTTCAATAATAAAAATAGTCCTTGCATTTGATACAGCGCCTTATCACATCTTCGAGACGTCTCAAAGGGCTTCACAGCATATACTGTATAAACTGAATTGACTGTATATTTTGGGGGCGAAACGCGGCAGCCAATTGCGCACAGCAGCGTCCCCCACAAACAGCCGTGGATTGAGTGACCAAATAATTTTTATTTTTGGAAGGGATTATTACTCCCGGAAAAGCGATCCTCCAATCGACTAACAACCGGGTTCCTACTGACTGCCGGTAAACAGAGGCGCGTGTGTGGAGTAAAGAAACTTGCCCAACATTTCGCCCCCCTGCCCGGGAGTCAAACCCGGGTCTCTTGACTGCGAGGCGAGGGCTCTAACCACTGAGCTACAGGACTCCAGCTACAGGTTCTCCCAGAGTTAGACAACCGAGCTGGGAGCGGGAGGCGAGGTGGGTGGGGAAGGGCAAGATGCGGATCCTTTGAGCGAAATAGAAAGTGCAGTCGGAGAGGCAGGTCTTGAGGTGGGCTTGAACGAGGTGAGGGAGTTATTTGGAGGGACTCTGTGATGGAGTTCCAGAGAGGGGTACAGATAGGCTCGAAGGACAATCTCCGATAGTTGAGCGAGCCACGTGAGTGCTCACCTGCGGGTCAGGGAGGTGCAGCGATTATATTTCGAGGGGCAAACCGCAGCAGCCAATTTGCGTCCAACAGTGACCCGCAAACAGCCGTGGAGTGAGTGAACCATTTCCATCTTGAGCGTCGTTGGCCAGGACACCGGGAGAGAGGCAACTCCCTTCTCTTTTTTTGAGTCGTACAATGAGATGTTCAACCTCCACCCGAACAGGAAGACGGGACCTCAGGTTTAACGTCTCATCCCCATCCCTCCCCGGAACTAGGTTTGAGTGTTATTGAGCTCAAAGGACTGACGTGGAGCTTGATCCCAAAATCTTCTGACTCAGAGGCATGAGTGCTCCCAGATGATTGTGGCAGGGAGGCGGGTGGATAGTCATATATCTTTCATCGTTAACCGTTTGCATTTCCTTGAGAATTATGCAGTGTGATTGAGCGGTTGGCGGCGGGTGGGGGGTGGGTGGGGGGGGGAAGGGAGATAACAACGGAGAGTAGGAAAAGAGAGAATAAAACTATTCTTTGTTTGAGACTCCCCAGAGATTTCGAACCACAAAATTGAATAGGATTGTGCCCCCCACTTGAGCTCGGAGTGAAGTAAACCATTTTGTGTTTACATTCATCTCTGAAAGCAGTAAATCTTACCTCTTACCTTAAAATCAGATCATTGGTGTGGTCTCCTGGCATTTGTGACAGCGTCTCATCTACGGTAACTGCCCCCGGGGCCTCCATCCACACCAACAGGGCTAGTTGACTGCCATTTTGTTTCAAGCTCTTCACCCTCGGCTGTCAGCGTGTGATTTCAGCAGCGCTCCAGACTGCTCGTCCCTTGTGCCCTCCGCTCCACCGTAAGTGGCCGCCCTATCAGCCACTACCCCCGGAAATTCTGGAACACGCTCCCGCTTTCTCTATCCCTCCGCTTTGCCCCCCCTCCTTCCCGGTCTTTAGGTCGTTGCCCGAAGACCTTCCTCTTCGAACGCGCCTACGGTCACCTCCGCCCGGCTTGGCATCGGGCTCCGCCACTGTCGAGCGCTCTCGGAGGATACCCTGTAGCTTGAGCGAGGGGCGCCATAAACAACAACTCACTCCTCACGCGGGGTAGCGCCCCAGAGAGCTTGACAGTGGGCGAGCACAACACCGAGCCTGGGGGGGGGGTTGGGGGGAGGTGACCGTCAGCACTGGTCGAAGAGGAAGGTCTTCAGGCACAGCCTGAAGATGGGGAAAGAGAGGGCAAGGTGGAAGGATAGAGAAAGAGTGTTCCAGCGCTTCGGGGCTTCCGTGGCTGAAAGCGCGGTCACCGCTGGTGGAGCGGAGGGTGCGGGGGATGAGCAGGAGGTCGGAGCCAGTCGAGCGGAGGCAGCTCAAAAACAAGTGCCATTCCAAGTCGTTTGAGTGAAAACACCCTTATTGCAGGGAGAGAGCCTCTTCGAGTGGAATTAATTTACGTCATTGAAAACTCCCGAGTTGCCTGGCAGTGTGGACAGAGGATATATTTCTTTTTTACTCTCTCCCTCTCTCTCTCTCTCTCTCTCTCGCTCCTTCTCGGAAGCTGTTCAGATTGTGTGCAATACGGTTCTGCGAATTGGAAACGGAATCGGAAGGGGAAGAAACAACTCGATTCTTCTTATTCGGAGCCTTATCGCCTCCGTGTCTCAAAAGTGCTTCAGATAATTCGCCTACTACACTCCATGGGTTTGCCTACCCGCGATACAATCACTGAACTCCGTGGAAAACTGAAGCGCTTTGAGATGTTTTTCCTTTGTTGGGTGTTATCTGGAACGCCGTTGTAATTACTGTCGTGCACGGCGATTAGTTTTGCAGGAAAACGTGCCACACATCAAGGTCCTGCAAACAGCCACGAGGTCAAAATCAACCTTCCAGAGTTTTATCTGGAAGATTGACGGCCAGTGTTCTCTGGGAAAAATTCTCCTCCCTTTTCGAAATTAGTTGCTGGGGTCTCCGACATCTTATACTGTGGAGTCCCTGGAGCTCGGGGGTTAGAGCCCTCGCCTCGCAAGCGAGGGGACCCGGGTTCGATTCCCGGGCAGGTCAGGGCGAGACGTTGGGTAAGGCTCCTCACTCCACACACACACACTCCACACACGACTCTGTTTACCGGCGGTCAGTAGGAACCCGGTTGTTAGTCGATTGGCGGATCGCTTGTCCCGGGGATAATAATCCCCACCCCAAAAAAAAACCAAGGCAGCTCAACGACGTGACAAGGCGCTATTTCAAATGCGCTGAATATTACTAGCAGTATTTAGTTGTTCGTCCTTCGGAACGGCTGTCTGGCTAAGCCCGCGCGCGCGCGCGTGTGGGTGTGTGTGTGTGGGTGGGTGTGCGCGTGTGTGTGTTTAAAGGTATTGTGATGATCAGTGATTGGAATCCCTGACTGCGACCTCCTCTTACCCCAACTGAGCTGAAGGCTAAAGTCTGTGGTAATGGGAGTTTAATAGTCAGTAGATGCTGGCGAGATTGAAATCGATGCTATAATCAGCTAATGCAGCATTTGCAGAACTACCAGGACGCTCAATGGGGAGCGAATCTAATCTTCCGAACCAGAGTCCGTCCGGGCTTTGATAGCGTACCCGGTTCTGCTGCTTCTTAACGATTTAATAAATGCAACAAAAAAAAAGAACCCCCCCCACACACACACGCACACACACACACACACGCATCTCGATAAGTCAGAAGCTTGTGGAGTAAGCGGAAGGGAGAGGGAGGGAGGGAGGGAGGGAGGATGGATTGTCAGCTGGCTGGCTCAGCAACCGTTTGCTGTGAGGTCATCCTCTCACTCATGTTTTATAAAAGCTCAACTCGCCTTGAAACACTTCACTCGCTGCCGTCGCGATGGACTGGGAGCTCGACGTGGCCAGAGATCGACTTCGCAAGCCACGGCTTTTGATGTCCTAAGAAGTGCGAGTCGGATAGAGAGAGAGAGAGACAGAGAGAGGGAGAGAGAGAGGGAGAGAGGGAGCGACAGACGGAGAGAAAGCCTTGAGCCCTTTATGTTGTCTGAGTTTGACGTGCGTGCGTGTGTTGGTGAAGCCGGCACGTAGTTAGTCGCGCGCTGTCACCTCAACACTCAGATCACCGAAAAGCTGCGTGATTTTAGGAATCGTATCGCTAGAATCTTCAGGCGTCGGCGAAATTGTTTCAAGCCAAGTAAGTCTCAAATAGATGTTCGTTGCAGTCGATTCGTGACCTGCAGTTTTGCTGGAATCGATCTACACCGAAAATAAGTGTTGTTTTATTTTTTGCTCGAGTGGGATTAACACTTCTGCTTTCGCCCGGTCGCGTTATCTCCGCTCGGTTGAAACAGTTACAAACGTCCCTTCGGTAGCAGAAGAAATCTGTTTCCTCGTATAAACAACATTCGTCCTTCACTGTGCTTCATTCGAACCAACTCCCTTCTGTTGATCAGATGCCAGAGTCCTGGAGCTCAGGGGTCAGAGCCCTCGCCTCGTGAGCGAGAGGACCCGGGTTCGATTCCCGGGCAGGTCAGGGCGAGACGTTGGGCAAGTTTCCTCACTCCACACACACACACACACGCGCCTCCTGTTTACCGGCAGTCAGTAGGAACCCGGTTGTTACTTGATTGGCGAATCACCTTTCTGGAGGTAATAATCCCTCCGAAAAAATAAAATAATAATAATAATTTGGTCACTCAACCAACGGCAAGTTTGTGAGACACCGTCGTGCTCAATCGGCTGCTGCGTTTCGCCCACAAGACATACAGTCAATTCACTTTGTCGTGAACCAGCTGTAACCCGTGGCAAAGGATGGCACTATGGAATGTAGATTTCAGTGCTAACACTCACAAGCCACTTACCATGCCACTTTGCCGTGTTCTTGCAGTCGTTTCTGTGTCCAGGTCCTGCTGGGCTATTCTTTGAGCGGGAAACTCATTTTGCCGTGCTCTTGCAGTCCTTTCAGCGTTCAAGTCCAGCCGCGTCCTTCTTCTTTGAGTGGGCAATTTTTTTTGCCGTGTTCTCGCCGGGCCTTTCTGCGTCGGAAGTCCAGCCGAACTGTCCTTTGAGCGTGCAACTCGTTTGGCCGTATACTCGGGTGCCTTTCTGCGTTTTAAGTCCAGCCGCGCTGTCCTTTGCTCTTCGGATTCATTTAAACGGCCTGCTCTCTTTCGTCTGGCGCTTTCATTTGTCCTTGAAAGGGCTTGATCTTCGCTTCTTAGGCATCTTTAACCCTTAAGGTTAAGAAAACGTGCCATTGGGAGGACTCGGCGGGAGGGCTCCTGTTTGGGAGGGCTCCCACACGCGGTCGTGGATTGAGTGACCGAATTGTGATGATGATCATTATTATTATTTAATAACCACACAAAATAAAGCAGCAAGACAGATGGAAAGACCATTTTTGGGGTGAATTCAGACAAGGGAGGAATGTAGGCCGGTACGCTGGGGAGAGCTGTGCTCTTTCGAATTACTGTACCGCCAAGGGATCTCTAACCTCCACCTGAAATGCTCGGCTCAGTAATAAAACACCCTCCCTGTCCTGCAGTGAACATGTCAGCCTAAACTGCGAGCTCAGTTCCCAGGGCAAGGGCTCGGACCTTAATCGTGTGACCCACAGGGCGAGCTCGCAGGTAACTGGAAGTTAGATTACACTGGGCCAGTTACATTTTACATTGTGCACCTGGCGCGTGTTGACGTATTTTCTTGGCTATTCCCCCACTCCCCCTCTCCCTGAGCTGTCAATCTGTCTCAGTCAGTCTCTCTCGCTCTCTCTCTGAGTTAAAAGCTGTTGGGTCGAGCCTCACGTCAACCACAACCACAACAACCTGCACTTATATAGCGCCTTTCATGCAATGTAGCGTCCCAGAGCACTTAAGGACTATGTCCTCACCTCGTCTTAAGCTGACAGACACTCCAGTGCGGTGGTTGAGGAGGTGTTCCACTGTCAGAGGTGCCGTCCTTGGGATGGGATGTTAAAGCGAGGTCTGCGCCTGTTCAGATGAACGTTAAAGATCCTGCGGCGCCGTTAAGGGAGCTTCTCTCTCCCGGAGTTCCTGGCCAATCCCCCCACCCCCAGATAAAATTGGCCATTCATTCCATGGCTGTAGCCTGTACCTGACTCTTCGACCGTGCCATCAGTCATCCTCCTTCCCCTCCCCTCCCTTCTCCCCCCTCCCCAACCTCAGCTCGGGTCTCAAATGCTGTACACTGTCAAGCGCCTTGGGATGTCCTCCCGACGTGAAAGGCGCTGTACAAATGTAATCTTGTTGTTGTCCTAAAAGCTCGCGTTTCATCCACTTTGGCTCCTCGTCTCCCGGTGCCGTTTCTCAAGCTGTCTCAGTCGATATCGTACTTGATCTGAAGCTTCACTGTCGCGTGCACCGAACGTCTTAAATGGCCGCGTGGTGTTTCGGTAGCGCGGGGCTTGTTTGGCTCGTGAACTGCAAGCCAGTTCCCGACGTTCTGAGGCAAGGTTAGATGTCTTTGATCCCCTGCCGTGTGGGTGGACTTCAAATCCAACAACAAAAGAAAGCAAAACACACAGGTCTTCTTTTTTAAAACTCTCCAGGGAAGGGGCTTTCACCGTTGAAGGTCAGAGAGCGACAGTAAATAAATCTTGGGACTATATTGATGTATTTCAGCCACGAGGCCTCCGAAACTCTGGAACGCTCTTACTCCATCCCCCTCCGCCTCGCCCCCTTCCTGCCCCTTTTTCACGACACGCCTTCCCCTTCGACCGTCTTCTGCCCCCTCCCGGCTCAGAGTCGCGCTCCACCACTATCAAGCGCTCTGGGGCTTGTAAACCCTGTGCGAGAAGCGCTGTGTAAATACAAGTCGTCGTCGTTGAAATCTATGTAAGCGAGAGCCAGAGACCAGAATCGTGCGCGATGTGGTAGCTCCTAGTTTGCTGAAGCAAAACTAAACCGCCCGTGGGAATCGATAGGCCCTTATTGCTATCAATTATTTTTTCAACGTGATATTTCATGTCCCTGTTCCCAGGCGAATTGCGACATGACACGACACGCATTGAATATCAGACCGAATTCGAGAAATGTGTGCGTTTTTTCCTCTCTCCGCAAAGAGACAATTGTTTGCAATTTTTAATTTTAATTTCTGTGGCACAACGCTGCATGTTTAATTGCACCGTCGGTGCATATTTACGTGTGTGTACGTGTGTGTTATTTTGCTGCTGCTGTGTTGCTTTCTTAATTTAGTTCCTTCAATTAGTACTCCTTCAGCTCTTCTGGACAGCAGTGTTGTTTAATTACTGAAGAGTGACTGTCTCAAGAGTGTTTTGCTTAATAGGCTTGTTGGGTGTCATACGAAAAGGATGAGTTTGCATATGAATCTCAATCCCCCGCCCACACTCCCCCCCCCCCCCTCCCCTTCCCCACTCCCTCTCGTGCTGTTGGAGACTTGTGTGTTCCTCTGCCTTTGAGCGTCTCATTCACACACTGCTCGTCGCTCGTCACCCGCAGAAGAAAAGACGGTTTGTGCCGTCTTTGATAGCATGAGAGTCGGCTCGTCAGAAGGAAGGGCGGGAGAGAGAAGAGAGTAGAGCGAGGAAGAGAGAGAGAGAGAGAGGGAGAGGGAGGGAGGGAGAGCAGAGTGCAAGAAAGAGAGAGAAAAAGAGAGAATAGATGCCTGCAAGACTTTTAAGAAGAGGTCGCTTTTACATAGAGTCCTGACCGGGTTCAGCAGAGATTCATTGACACGGCTACCTTGCCAACCTCCTCCTCTTTGTTCTGAATCAGGTGTGAACACAGAGTGTGCCTTGCGATGGGGGTGAAGAACCGTCCTCAATGCTACTTTGACGTGGAGATAAACAGGGTTCCAGGTAAGACATCTTTGTAAATTGTCTATTTATATACGTCTCCCAGTAAGTTCTTTGTCTTGGGATGAATTTCTTTCAGCATTTCCGAATAGTCATACACACACTCGCACACAACACACACACACACACCCCCGTGCGCACACAACACACGCGCGCGCACGCACAGAACACAACGCACACTCGCACACAACACGCGCACACAAACACAACACACACTCGCACGCAACGCGCACACACACACACACACCAACCAAACACGCACACACCCCAACGTACACGCACACATGCAGGATTTTGTTTTAAGTAAGGTAAGCCCTCTCGACTTATCTTTTATTTTCTGCTTCAATTGTTTTTTGTGCATGTATCATGTATGTAGAAATGCTGTGAAAGTGAGCCCGAATCATTTGCGCTACCCGGGGGAATGGATAGAGAAATCGATCGAGGGAGGGAGGGAGGGAGGAGGGGGAGTCTTTTTTTTTCACAGAGGCTCGACGGATCAGATCCTTGTTTTAGTTTTTGTTCAGCGACTCGCATCAGCAGTCTGTACATGACAAATTATCCGCTTTGACCTCCGCATTTCACTCTTGCTGAGTTTGCCGAGGCGGGCGGGCCGTTTGGTGTAAATCAGGGTTTATTAAGTTATGGATCCTAATGTTTTTAGAACGGTCTCTCCCCCACCCCTCGCCCTCCCCTGCGGCTGGGGGGCAGGGGTGGCTGTAACTGAATGAAAGAAATAAATTACAGAGTGTTACCGCATGGAAACAGGTCATTTGACCCAACTAGTCCATGCCAGTGTTTATACTCTGCCCCTTCCCCCCCCCCCCCCTTAATCCCCATCTCTCTTACCCCTCTAATAATAAATTGGTCACTCAATATCCACAGCTGTTTGTGGGGACGCTGCTGTGCGTAATTGGCTGCCACGTTTTGCCCACAAAATACACAGTCAATTCACTTTACAGTATATTCCCTGAAGCTCTTTGAGGCATCTCAATAATGTGATACGGTACCAGCTCACGTTGGGCTTATCAGTTGGGACCATACACTTATTATTTATTTAATTGTGTCAAACTTGCATGGAAAATAAACTCTTGAACAGGACTTGGGCAGATGTGCGATTTATACAGATCTGTATTTACTGTATATCAAATGGAAGGATTATTCTTATTCCCGGGCGGGGCGAAACCTTGGACAAGTTTCCTTACTCCACCCACCTGGAATTGGAATTTATTGTGAAAAAAGGTCCTATTTTCTCCCTTCTCCTGAACAGCAATTTAAATTTACATCCTGAAGCGCCTTTCAACATTGGGAGGAATGTTGAGGACAGTCAGGGATCTGGATCTGAGCTCTGGGGGTTGGGATTAGGGAAGGCAGAGGGCGGGGAGGGGAGAGGTAGGAGGGTGGCTGAAGGCACGATTGAAGAGGAGGGTCGAGGGAGGCAACAGAGGGAGCAAGGCCATCAACGTGGGATTGAGTTCCGAAAAGGTTGGGGGCGGAGAGGTTGATGGTGGTAGGGTGGGCCGGGCAGAGGACGTGAAGCCCACTGAGCGGAGGGAGCGGACAGGTTGATATGGGGTTAGCAGGTCACAGAGGTAGGGAAGAGCAAGAGGCCATGGAGGTCCTTGGAAGGCGAGGTTGATGGTGCGGAGAGCTCTAATGGGTCTCTAATGAACAAGGCAGTTATTAACTTGGTCCTTAGATCCTGTCGCTAGGGGGCACACAATCTAGTTTTATATTATAATATTATGTGTTTTTATATTTTAAAAAAGTAAGTAAATGTAAAAGTAAAGTTGCCGGTCTCCACTGTCTCCCAGCTGATCATTTTCAAGATCCTCAACCTCGCCTACAAATCAAAATAAATCAAAATAAATTGTTCACTCAGTCCACGGCTGTTTGTGGGGACGCTGCTGTGCGCAATCGGCTGCCGAGTTTCGCCCACAAAACACCCAGTCAATTCACTTTACAGTGTTATCCTGTGAAGCACTTTGAGACGTCTCGAAGACGTGATAAGGCGCTGTATGAAAGCAAGGATTATTATTATTATTAATATTTCACACGCACCACTACTCGCCAGTCTCCCCAGCTCCACGGTTAACAATGTCCAAATGATTCAGTATTCTGCCGCATGTGTCTTGGCTCGAACCAGGCTTTTCGCTGTATTTGCCACCCCCGCCTCCCCATCACTCCAGTCCTTGCCAGAGTACACTGGCTCCCCGTCACACCACGCGCTGCCCACTCAACCGGCTCGGCCCAACCACCCGTCCCTCGTCCCCTCCGCTGCACAATTGGTGGCCGTGCTTTCAGCCACTGTGCCCCCGGCCCCCCCACCCCGTTAATTACAATAATAATCCTTGCATTTGATATAGCGCCTTATCACGTCGTCGAGTCGTCTCAAAGTGCTTCACAGGATACACTGTAAAGTGAATTGACTGTATATTTTATGGGTGAAACGCGGCAGCCAATTGCGCACAGCGGAGTCTCACAAATAGTCTTGGATTGAGTGACCAAATTATTATTATTTTTGGAGGGATTATTAATCCCCTGGAAAAGCCATCCACCAATCGACTAAAAACCGTGTTCCTACTGACTGCTGGTAAACAGAGGCGTGTGTGTGGAGTAAGGAAACTTGCCCAACGTTTGGCCCTGCGAACGCTCTTACCACTCAGCGATTACTCTGCACCCACCGCACAAATACTCCCCGAACCCTAGGGGAACTCGACCCCAAATCAGAGAATAAATCACCACCGCACTCTCTCGGGCTTCAGTCCTTCATTGAAAACACCTCTCTCTTCTCTTCTTCCCGGCTCAGATCTCAGACAGGAATCAATGCGTCCAACTTGTGGTGACTTTGATTGTAAAACTAAAATCTAAACGTGCGAAGGCCATTGCAGCCCCTGTGAGCTGTTCCGAAAAGCAATCGATGGACACGTAATCAGCCTGACTCCAGGCAAAGGTTATCAGTTAGGAATATAGAGCCGTCTTGTCAAATTTAGCCGCACAAAACTGTTAACTTACATTTTCGCATTTGGCTGCTGCATTTCGCCGACAAGATTCACAGTCCCTCCACTTTATAATATATCCTGTGAAGCGCTTTGAGACGTCTCAATGACGTGATAAGGCACTGAATCAAACGCGAGGCTTTACGGCCAGCGTTCTGGATTTGATGTGGGTGAAGGAATAACCTTTGAATACAGCTATTGTTGGAATAACTGAATACTCATGGGAGATGCATTTTACAATATCTAAACATCTCGAAGAGCTTTACAGTAATTACTGTAATTAATGTCTAGGGCCATGACTTTTGTAGGCAAACGTGGCAACCACGCCGCTTCAGTAAATAGCCATGAGGTGAGCGACCATTTTATCTGAAGGATTGGATTGAATTTCTTTCTCGAATCTGATGCGGATGAGCTTTGGGTCTTATTTCAATAAGATTCAATTGATGGGTTGATGCGCCACACCATATCTCGCTTGAGTGTGGGTGTACGTGTGTGTGTGTGTGTCTGTTTGTGTGTGTCTGAGTGTGCTGTGTGTGTGTGTTGTCTGTGTGTACGTGTGTGTTTGTTGGTTTGTGTGCCTGGGCATGTGGTGTGTGTGTGTGTGTGTATTAGGGGTGGGCGGGGAGGGGGTAAAATCATTTTAACAGCTGCAGGACTACACTAAGTTCTTCCAGTTTCCAGAGATGAAACTTTATACTATTGACATCCGGCTTTTATTCCAGCTAAAATACTGTTACTGCGGCAAGTGGAGGGGGTTGGGCGGACATTGGATTATGTACGTAAGAAAAAAAAATGGGTCATTTTCTAAACCACAGAGGACAGCACTTCCAGTTTGCAGAATCGCTAAATGGCCTTCAGTGCTTGTGTTGTGCGTTCAGTGCCTCACAACTGCAGTCGCTCTTTTGTGCATCGAGTTACACACAATATTGGAATATCGGTGCTATTGGAAAAGAGAACGGAGTTGCTCTCTCCCAATATTTGGCCGACAATCCCCGCCCCCCCCCCCACCCCAAATAAAATTGGTCATTCACTTCATGGCTGTTTGTGGCTCCTTTCCTCACTCCCTTCCCATCGCCCCCTCTCTTCCTACTTTCAGATCTCAGCTGAAGACCCTTCTTTTTGACCGCGCCTTTGGTCACCTTCCTCCCCACCCCCGGCTCAGCCCAGGGACCCGTTACTGTACAACGCTCTGAGACGCCGTCTGGGGTGGAGGGCGCTATATACATCCAAGTTGTTGTTGTTTGCAGGACATTGAAGTGTGCAACTTGGCTGCCATGATTGCACACAAAACAATTACTGTATTTTACAGTACGTGTTGGAAGCTACAATTCAAGTTGACGATTCTTTGGGGGGGGGGGGGGTTTGATGCACAGTCTCAGCAGCTCTGAGGACACGAAAGGGCCTGAGCCCAAACATCCTGTTCATTGTGGAGTCTCGTAGCGTAGTGGTTAGCTCGCTGGCTCGCCTCGCAAGCGAGAGGCCCCGGGTTTGATTCCCGGGTGGTGCAAAACATTGCTCTGTGTACCTAGGAACCCAGTTGTTAGGGATTCAGACCCAAAGAGTCTGGCTTCCGCCTCGCCGACATTCAGCTGCAGGAAATTTGCGCTCATCCAGACGTTGATGTACGTCAAAACAGGCCATCAGGAGACCGGGAGGCGCAGCTGGAAGGGGGGGAAGTAGATTTGGGTGTCACCCGCGTACGAGTGGAAGTCGACACCGTGTCTGCGGATGACATTTTAGACAGTGTTCAGCAGAAACCCTTTGTCTCTTTCCGCTCTATTCCGTGAAGCGCTTTGAGATCTGTCGCGACAAGGCGCTGTATCAGACACAAGGATTATGATATTATTTATTATTGCCCGCGCCCTGCCCGTCCCCAGCCCGGATTGAGAGGCCCTGAGCGAAGGTCAAGGACAGAATGAACCTGAGATCTTTCCGAAGCTCCGTTTGACACGAGACGCCACTGTCAACTGAGGAAGCCGAAAGGGTTCATTTCTTTTAAGGTGCAAGTTTAAGACCAGCGTTTGTAATCTCACAAGTTGCCGCCACTTCCTTCCTCTGCACAATTACATTAGGTCTGGCGAGGGCCGGCTTAATCGATGCCTTAAAAACTCGAAGGCTCAGCAAATGATATCTTAACGCTGGCAAGGGACCTCTGATCGCTAATGAGGATGGAATTGTCGCCACAAAGGCAGGGGCCGCCCTGGCGAAAAGTGACAAATTGCAATAGTGAAATTTTAATGAACTTTGCATTTAAACTGCGAAACCCTAATTCAGTCCCGACAAGATTAACTTCGGGACGGAGTTATCCTTCGCCTCCTCGATCCCGCGGGGTGGAGCGAAACGTGCGGGGCTACACCGCGCCTCCGCGCCGTTTGAAGGCCGCGTGCGTTAAAGACATCCGGAAATGGCTTTTTTCAGCGTCTTAACAGCTTCAGATGCTCTGCGTTTAGAAGCTGTCACGCACCTCGCTGTGCGATTGCACCGAGAATTCGAATTATTTTTTGTAATGATACGTTAAACAGGAACCTAATTATCAGTTGCTGAAGCACTTTGACTTGCCTCACTCTTTCCCCACCCACTCATTTCATTTCCTTTCACGTTTCTCTCTCTCTCTCTCTCTCTCCTATTTTATTTTTCCTGAGGGATGGGGGGTAGGGGGGATGGGGGGGTGGGCGGGGGAGGGGGAGGGCCAGGGGGGGTCAGCCGGGTGTCTGACACAGGCAGAATCCCATCACCGTGTTTCAGAGAGTATCCAAACCAAGCTGAGCTCCCATATGTGGAAATTCTTGACGGACCCCCCCCCCCCCCCCACAGCTTACCTAATTCCAGTGAGTATTAGACTCATGTTGGCAAGGACCAAGGCTTGGGGGGAGCCCAGAGTGTGCGTTGGGGGTAACTGCTGGAGTCTAACCAGCTAAACCCACACACACAGCTCGGCCATCGAGAGCCCTGTCTGGCCAAGCTTTCCCGCTGCTTGTCCAGCGAGGACCACCCTACCCGTTAGTTAGGGCTTTGGCTGCAGAGTTAACAGGAGCCGAGGGGGAGGATTCTCTGCTCCCAGTGACTGGTCGGCCCTTCCAGGTCCTGCCGCTGAGCCACGGCTGGACCGTGTTGGCATCAGCGGTGAGTGCCCTGGAATACTGCGGCCCCTCCAGGCTCAGGAACCAGACTACCAAGACCACCTCAGAGGGCGGTCTTGATTCTGACATGGAGCCAGTTCAGCCCCAAAGTGTCCCTCCCCGCTGACACCCCCCGCCCGCCCCCACGTCTCTCTCGTATTGGGTTAGCATTCCACAGTCGCCCTCAATCAATTACATAGAGTGATTAACCATGGAAATGGGCATAACTGCATCCACTCCTACTCACAACAGTAAATGTTAAATTATATTTAGATATGTCCTAGCGCTAACATAAAATGCGCACAGCGTGCTGAAATACCACCGTTCTAGTTGACGCTGAGTCACACGGGTAACCATTATATTTATAAACAGTGGGACTCTTTTTAATTTGCGCTGTGTAATGTGTTGGTCTTGTTTGCTCGTTCTGTCCACTTGATGCCAAGGGTTCCAGCTGCAGCACCAGCACTAGATTGTTGAGGGACTCGAAATAAATATTACTTTAGTGCCTTTCCCGGCAGGAGAAAGACCCGATGCACTTCAAAGTACCGTGAAGTGCACTGACTTTAAGCGCTCCGAGACGAACAATGCAAGTTGTTGTTGTCTGTGCGTTATGTAGAGGAACAAAGCTTTTTTAGCTTCGAAAATACACCACCACGAGAGAGGTGATGCGAACCGACTGACGTGCGAGTGTGGTCACCCATCGTATCGGGCAAGTTCAGTTACTCGGCGGCTGGTAGCTCTTGCCTCCTGAGTCAGAAGGTCTTCGGCTCAAACCCCCCGTGACTTTGAGACTCTTAGTCTAGACAGACAGTCCCAATAATGGAAAAGTACTACAATAAGGTGCCAACTGCCTTTCTGGATCAGTCAATCATTAGGATTATGTTTACTGTAGATGCACTGTCAATAACAATCCTGGCATTTGATACAGCGCCTTATCACGTCTTCGAGACAGTCTCAAAGCGCTTCACGGGATACACTGTGTTTGTGGGCGAAACGCGGCAGCCGATCGCGCACAGCAGCGTCCCCACAAACAGCCGTGGGTTGAGCGACCAAATTATTATTTTGATTTTTTTTTGGGGGGGAGGGATTATTACCTGAGGTTTCTCGTTAGCCGGGAATCAAACCCAGTTCCTCTGGCTTGCGAGGCGAGTGCTCTGACCCCTGAGCTACAGCACGACTCCATGAGTTTTAGGGTTCTCTCTCTCTCCCCATTAACGCTCCAGTTGGGAAAGCAGAGAGCTTTCTTTAGCAAAGCGACATTTCGCTCCCGGGGCCGTGCTGTCGATCGACGCCGAGACCGCGTAACGTTTGAAAAGACGATCGGTTTGAAGTATTTGAAGAGGAATACAAGGTTATGAATATGGAATGCTTCTACAAGTGCCTGTTTGCAGCTGAGACTATTAACAATATTTAAAAGGGATCTGGATAAGCGTTTGAAGAGGGCTATGAAGGGTTCAGGGGAGAGGGCAAGGCATTGAGTTGAAGCCATTAGCTTTGATGGGTGAGCTAACACCAGTCTAGACTCGATGAGCCAAAAAACGCCTCCTCTTCTGTAATTATCATGATTTGTCCTCTTATGCTATGAACAACACACCGCCAAATACTAGCAACATGAGGGTGGGTTAATATTGTGGAGAATTTGCTTATCGTCTCTGGCGGACAGAGAAATAATAATAATCCTCGCATTTGATATAGTGCCTCATTGCGTGGTTGGGACGTCTCAAAGCGCTTCACAGGATAGACTGTAAAGTGAAGTGACTGGTTTTTTTGGGGGGGTTTGGGTGAAACACAGCCAGCCAGCCGCCCACAGCAGTGTCCCACAAGTCGTGGAAATAACATTATGGGATATATAGTACGTGGCGTGGGTAGTTCAGGGCACATGTGCGTGCATCCGCCAGGAAGGTGGAAGGGCCAACTAGATGGACCTTGCTTGATCTTTTTTCGTCCAGCATTCCTTATTTAACTGATGAGACCAGCGTAACATTTTATACGGGGTGGGGGGGGGGGGGTTTGGTTGCAACGTTTGCTTGTGTCTGTTCCGCTTAAAATCCTGTAGGCTGGCGCGTCATCCGCTCTTCTCTGACCCTAAGGAGTTTGTGCCAGAGCTCGCGATTAGACAGTGTCACCTGGAAGCCTTTTCCTCACAAAGCGATGGCATTCATGAGTGATTTTTTTTTTAACCCGAAGGAAGACTCTCGATGCTCACAAATTCACATGTTACTCAATGACTTACTGCTTTTGCGGGCCACGCTTTTGGATTAGACGATTTGAATGAATTAAAGCACCGAATGTCTAAATCGGGAGTTCCTATTCTTCTACCTCACACTCCCCCGACTGAGGGGGGGGGGACACGAGCTGGTTACCACGGAAACGGGGACCAGAAGCCGAAAAGATCAGAGAGATGATCAGCCCCGGTCCGGTCCAAGGAAAATGCAGCTCGAGGCTAATGATATCCCTCTAGACGTGGAGCCTGCTCCGGCATTGTGTTGGTTTAGAGCCGGGAATTAAACCGTCCTGGGAAAAACCATCGAAGGTTGTGCTTTACTGTTAACCCGAAGACAACTCGCGCGCGAAAAAAAAAAGGCTCTCGTTAATCACAGGAAGGTCGAATCGAGCTACGCAGATGGGAAGCTGCATCATTTTAATTTCTCTCTCGCACGCGCATGTGTTTCGCCCACGCAGTAGACTAAGTCAACTCGCTTTACAGCGTATCCCGTGAAGCGCTTTGAGACGTCTCGAAGTCCGTGCCAAGGCGCTGCATCAAAGGCGAGGATTGTTGTTGTTAGTTATTATTTCTGGTCTGCAATATTTTAATGCCCTTTTGAGAGTTCCTCTATTTTTTCTCTTCTCCAAAGCCCCGGGGCTCCTCTTCACCCTCCCTTTGTTGGTTCGCTGCCGTTCTTCCTCACGGTGACGGTAACAACCTGCGCAGTTGATGTGGCGCCCCCGTCACGTCATCGAGGCGTCTCAAAGGAACTCCGCAGGCTGTATCGTAAAGCGAATTGCCTGTGTGTTCTGCGGGCGAAAGGCGGCAGCCGATTTGCGCCCAGCAGCGTCCCCACAAACAGCCGCGGGGTCTTTAACGTCCACCTGAACAGGCAGGTGAGGCGTCGGTTTAACGTCTCACCTGCAGGCGGCACCTCCGACGATATGTGCAACGCACGAGCCCTCTGGGCCGCACGGCCTGGTGTGAACGGCGCTGTATAAATCAATAAGAGTGGTTGTTTGGCGCGAAGCTTTGCGCGCAAATTTCTTTGAGAAGAAAACCGAGGTTGGGGTTGATATTTCCTCGCTCAGGATGGTGGGAGTGGGGAAATCACTTGGTTTAAAGGACTGTTAGTGCAGAGACGGTGGGGTGTTTCAAGAGGCCGCAGTCAGGGAGTGTGGAGAAAGGGCAGGCAAAACGGTATTAAAAACAGATAAATCACTCGCTGATGATCTAAAGGAATGGCGGAGCAGCGTTCACAGGTTGAACGGCCATCTCTGTTCCCATATCCATCCTGTGGAACTCCATCCCACATTCCCTTGGCCTCGCTCCCTCCCTTTCATCCTTCAAGGCACGCCTCAGGACCCCCCTCTTCCAACCGAGCCTTCGGTCACCCTCCCTGCCCTCCAGCCTCTCTTACCCCAACCCCCAGCTCGGGTCCAAATCCCCGACTGTCCAGCGCCTTGGGACATCCTCCCAACGTGAAAGGGGCTGTGTAAATATTGTATTGTATATCAGCGCTCCGAGACGCTATCCTGCATGAAGGGCGCTACGTAAAAGCAAGTTGTTGTTCTTTTTACGTGACTTAAAAGCTTATTTTTCCGTTTTCCTGGTACAATATTCTGTAAAATTGCGAAAACGCTGTGTATTGTTTGACGCGCGGTGGAAACGCGCGCCAGGCTGTCCCGCTGAGATCAGAAAGACTCCGTCAGGAGCCACGCACATATATAAAAAAAACGAGAGCCTGTTAATAACGTGCGTTCTGTTTTTGAGTGGGTTTGATATTTTGACGTCCCTGTCCATTCCTAAGCTGCAGTGAATTCGACGCGGGCAGGATGTGAGACTGAGCTGGTGGATAAACCACAGTCCTTGGAGGAAAAGCTTTTTCAGACGTGGGTTATGTGCTAATTCTCCAACAACTCCGACGGGTTTTTCCGTTAGCATTTATTAACAGGTTACCCGTGGCTCTGGCGACACGCTGGCAGATGGATTCGAGCTGCATATATTTACATGCGATTGTGGAAACCCTGGAATGATCACTCACTTCTCCATCTCTTACAGTGGGCCGCATTGTTTTTGAATTGTTCTCAGATGTCTGCCCCAAGACCTGTAAAAACTTCCTCTTTCTTTGCACAGGTAGGTAAACGAGACTGCACTGCGCTGTTGAGTGCGGATGGCGTCTGCGCTATCTTGCTACCGTCGGGGACAAAAAAATCACTTGGCCCCTTTTGCTGAACACGTTTTAAAAAAAAAACGCACAAATCTCTCTCAGGCGGGTAATAATAATAATAATCCTGGCGTTTGATACAGCGCCTTATCGCGTCTTCGAGACCTCTCAAAGCGCTTCACCGGATACATTGCTGTTCAATATACTGAGCTGACTTTGGGCGAAACGCGGCGGCCAATTGCGCACGGCAGCGTCCCCGCAAACAGCCGTGGATTGAAGTGACCAAATTATGATTATATTTTTTTTTGAAGAGATTATTACCCCCGGAAAAGCGATCCGCCAATCGACTAACAACCGGGTTCCTACTGACTGCCGGTAAACAGAGGCGCATGTGTGTGTGTGTGTGTGTGAGTGTGGAGTGAGGAAACTTGCCCAACGTTTCGCCCCGACCTGACCGGGAACCGAACCCGGTCCTCTCGCTCGCGAGGCGAACGCTCCAACCACTGAGCTCCATCGGATACCGAATCAACCCTTTTGTTCCTTCTCCTCCCTCCCCCCTCATCGTCTCTTTCTGCCCCCCTTCCCGGACCCTTTCCTTTCCTCTTTTATCTTCCCCGGCGTCGCTCTCTTGTGCTAAGCCAGTGGGCAATGCTCCATCTAGCGGTTTAGCTGAGAAACTGCCTAAACTGCCCCCATCACGAAAGGTAGAGATTGACTGCTGCCAAAGTCCCCGGGTCTCCCCACTTTAAACCTTAACGCGGACAGTTCACCCAATTTCTACCTATAAGTCGTCCTGTAGCTCAGTGGGTTAGAGCACTCGCCTCGCAAGCGAGAGGACCTGGGTCCGATTCCCGGGCGAAAAGTTGGGCAAGTTTAATTACTCCACACACACACACACACGCAGTAGGAACCCGGTTGTCAGTTGATTGGCAATGGCTTTTCGTGGGTAAAAATCTTCCCCCACCTAATTTTTTTTAAAAATTGGTCACTCAACCCGCGGCTGTTTGTGGGGGAACGCCGCTGTGTGCCATCGGCTGCCGCGTTTCGCCCACAAAACACAGTCGATTCACTTTGCAGTGTTATCCCGTGAAGCGCTTTGAGACGTCTCGAAGACGTGATCGGGCGCTGTGTCAAATGTAAGGATTATTATTATTTTATTCATGCAAAATTCTGCTGGAATCTCGGCCTGTCCAGGCGTCCCCTTTGAGGAATGTTAAACTTCTCGTCCTGTTGGGTGATGATGTAACAATAACCAGTCCGGATAAACATTGCTGTACCTCTTCTCTTCTCACTCATCAAAAGGGGCAGATGAGCTCACAAAAGTTAGCGACAAAGTTTTCTGTCCCGCACGGCACTTCAAGGGGGTGGGGTGCGGGAGGGAAGGTACGGGGAGAGGGGGGGTTACGTTGCTTGTTGTCATTGTGATTTCGCATGACCATTTACCTCTTGAGATGTCAACTGCCGCGTGTTGGTGGTACATGATGTATCCTTATCAATGCCTTGTGCGTTGGAACAAAAATCCCAACACTTGTCCTGCAGCTCGATCAGGCCGTGCATATAAGCCATCGGTACGAGGAACCCTTCCGTGCATCGCTTTCTGTATGAATCTTGTTCACCGTGTTAAAGGGAGAGCTGCATTTCGCCCATAAAATATACAATCAATTCACGTTACAGGGGTATCCTGTGAGGCGCTTTGAGACATGATAAGGCGCGGTATCAAATACAAGGATTATTATTATTATTATCCTATCGAAGACGTGATAGGGCGCTGTATTAAATGCAAGCATAGGAATTATTATTACTGCTGCTGAACTAAGGTTTGTCTCTTGCAGGTGAAAAAGGATTGGGAAAAAGAACTCGAAAGCAGCTTTGTTATAAGGGCTCCACTTTCCATCGCATTGTAAAAGAATTCATGATCCAAGGTGGTGACTTCAGCGAAGGTGGGAAGAATATCATCTGTGTTCATGATCAAAGCGGTATCAAGTCATCTCACAGCGCTAGGGAGCCAAGTGGATTACTGCCTTGATATAACTTTGATTAGACTATTGTTTGCATGTGTGCGTGAGAGTGTTTGCACTGTCAAAAGGTGATCCTAGCGTAAAGCCTTCTCAGTTTGGGCTCATAGCACTTCCACACACACAGAAGAGAGAGAGAGACACACACACAGACACACTCACACAGAAGGTTATTCGTAGAGACTCGGCGTCAAGGCTTTAAAAGTTCCAGACTGACACTCGAGTGCAGGGCTGGGACCTTGCGTTGACGGCACTAAGATGAGCCCCTTAAACCCGGGTCTCATCTGCCTGTTGTGGTTAAGCCCGTTTGTGGGTTGATTCCCGGTGCGGGGCGTGGTGGGTGGGGGGGTGGTGCAGGACGAAATCTTAGACAAGTTTCCTTCCTCCTCCCACACCTCGTTACCCAGCAGTAAGTTGTCAGTTGTTAGTTGATTGGTAGATCACTTTTTGGGAGTTAATAATTCTTTCTAAAAAATAAATAATAATTTGGTCGCTTCAACCCACGGCTGTTTGTGGGGACGCTGCCGTGCGCAATCGGCTGCCGCCTTTCGCCCACAAAACACACGCGCAGCCGATTCACTTTACGGCGTGTCCCGCGAAGCGCTTTGAGACGTCTCGGCGACGTGATAAGGCGCTGCACGAAAATGCGAGGATGATTGTTATCAAGGCTCCCCGCGGTGAAGTTCGAGAAGAGACGGGGGCTCCCAACGACGAGACTGCAAGCTGTTGTGGTTGACGCTGGTGGTGCGGGCCTGCCGCGAGTGCCTGCAAGCGCACGCAGTTCACTGCGACTGGAGCCGCCGTACACTCGTGAAACGCTGCGGGACGTGTGCTCGACGGAAGGGGCAGGAATCCTGCACTTTAATGTTTGACGCGTTGCACGGGGTCCAGTTTGGAACCTGGTGTACTTACACACTTGTGGTTCTTAGGTAATGGACGAGGAGGAGAATCTATTTACGGCGGATACTTTGAAGGTAGGACTTCTGTCGAAATCTAAAGGCCCAACCTTGATCTCGTTCTGTTTTACTTGTTGAATAGAAATCTTACCCCCCACCCCACCCCACCCCCCCCCCCCACCCCATCTAACAATACGTGAATAGTATTGCTTTTAATTCCCTCACCTGTTGCATGTAGCTAGTGCTTGGATTGTTGCATGCACAAAGTAGATGCATGAATTTGGGCTAATCATTTCTTAGCTTGTTCACTGGTAACTACGAGAGAGCGAGAGAGAGAGCGAGAGAGAGAGAGAGAGGGAGAAAGAGAAAAAAAAAAAGTTGTGGATTTATGAGAAAAAAAATTTATAAAAGAAAAAAAAAAGAGGTAAATTATTATGCAGTTAAAAAACTTGCAACTTGCAGCATGGAGGCTAGGCAATTTATTCATGAGAAAACCTATCGTCCTGCCTAAAACTTTCAACATATTCTTTTATTTATAGAGAATGTGATCTTTTGCAAAATGAAAAGGTAAGAGAAAAAAAAGCTAAGTAACACAATTAAAAAAAAACACCCCCCCCCCACCCCCCCCCCGCCCCCCCCCCCCCCCCCCCCCCCCCCCCCACCCTCTCCTTGCACCCTCCCAAGCAAGTACCTTTATCGGCAGAGTTGATGGAGTTATATGGTCTGATTTTTTTTTCTTTTATTGCTTGCCAGACTTCAAAACGAAGCATACGCACACCCAGAGAGACACACACACACACGCACACTTACACGCGCTCACAGGCGCGCGCGCGCACACGCAGATGTGCACACGCACGGATTTGCGCACGCGTCAGCTGTGCACACGTGCACAGTTACGCACATACGCGGATATGCGCACACGCAGACGTTCAAAAACGCATACGCCTTCGCCCCCCCCCCCCCCACACGGACATACAGGCACACACAGACGTGCACATACACAAACAGACATGAACGCCCACCACCCTTCCACACGCAAAAACACGCACGTACACACCACCACACACGCACACAGGCGTACACATTTCCCCCCCCCCCGACCCCCCCCCCCCCCACATCCCCCCCAAACGCACACACACAGACACACACAGACACGCAGCCGAAAATTAAATTGCTCATCTAGGAGCATTAGTGCATTATTATCGGTAATGATAATGTAAAGGAATTTGAAGCCTGTGTCCCTTTCTAGACACGTTATTGTCGTGTTTAAGCTGCGGTGAGGCCTAGAGCAAGGCTGTTACTCTGTTGTTGGTGCAATTGCCAAGTGTTCAAGATAAAGTGCTCCCTGGTAGCGCCTTTCTCGACTGACCCAACTACTCCTTTCTTGGACAGATGAGAACTTTGTGCTCAAACACGACAGGGAGTTCCTGTTGTCAATGGCAAACAGAGGAAAAGATACTAACGGCTCCCAGTTTTTCATGTGAGTACAGCTCTTGCTTTCATGTTTTCTCAGCGCCGTGTAGGGAGGTGCCATTCATCAGAAAGATGGTTGTCCACGCACGTCAGTCATCAAGCAGCGTCCATCTTGAATGCGTCCAGACACATTCCCGGGTTGGGGGTGGGGGCGGGGGGGAAAATAGCCTTGCATTTTTGCAACCCCCCCCCCCCATTCATTCGCATCGATAGCTGCATGGGCTTGTGTGTGCGTGTGTGGTGTTTTTGTTTTGCTTGGCCGAGCTTTTTGATCTTGCCGCCCTTTTAAAAACTCCAAAAAAGGAAAAGGTCAGATCCCAACCCACATCGGCTTCAGTCGCTGCCCCATTAGCTGTCACCTTCCGATCCCTTCGGGTCACACCACTGACCCTCCGGCTTAACAGTGTCAGCTCCAGCATCGAGGCACTGGAAACGGTCTAAACACTAAAGTAACGAGGACGTGCTATGTCAGGAGCAGCAAATACCCCCGTAACAAGCACCTGAAGATGGGGGTGGAAGGGGACGAGGCGGGGGCTTTGAGGGAGAGCGTTCCAGAGTCTTCGGGAGTAATACAGTAACAACACCGTAAAATGTACACCCGTTAAGATGATAAGGTTTGACTCGCACCCTTTAGATTCCTCATCAAATCCTCTCGCTTTTCTGTCCTAATCGCCCAATTCTATTTGCCCAATTTTTTTGTGTGCGTTCCTGTGAACACCCAAAGTCCAATGCCAGCCTTAATCCAGAGAATAATAGCAGAGTGGGTGTGGGGGGGGGGATTGCAAATACTTGCAAAATGAGACGTCTTAACGACGTGATAAGGCACGATATCAAATGCAAGGATTATTATTATTATTAAACATCTGCGAGATGGAGAGTGCTGCCTATTAATTGTGTTGCCTTTACCCCCCCCACTCTCTCTCAAACACACAGTGTAATTTAGTGGGATCATTCCTGGGTAGCCTTGTGGGGTAGTGGTGTAATTCCTGCAGTAAATATTTGACGTTTGGGCCCCCAGTTCTGACTGAACTGAACCTCGGACACTCCTGTTGAAACAGCCATGTTATTGATCCGGGATTTTATTGCTTTTAACGTACAGCTGCTCACGAGGATTGATAGTGTGGCTTTCCACTCGGCGGGGAGGGGTGTCGGAAGTTATCCGCTGCAGAGGAATGTTCGGAGTCCACTGAAGTTCATCCAAATCAAAGCCTTTGCGACTCTCTCATACCCCCTAATCGATCTGATTCCCTTGTCAGTCTGCTCCTACTAGTAAAATCCGCCGCCACCGTTTCCTCCCTGGTTCGTCCATTTCACAGGTTTGCCGCTGTGAAGCGCTCTGAGGCGTCTTGAAGACGTGATAAGGCGCTATATCAAATGCAGCGATTATCATATAATTATTATTCTGGAAGGGTGAGATCAAATCGACTGAGGCCTTCTTAACCCACACTTTTAATTGAGCCCCTGGACTGTTGAACCGCTGCTATTGAAATGCCCTGAGCTTGGGAAGAAGCCAAGAAAAATGGGGGTGAGGGGTTTGGGTGGGGGTGCGGGGGCACGGGGGGTGGGGGGGAGAGAATAAAGTGCATCCTTGGGCATCTCCATATCCCAGCGCATGTGTGTATTCATTCTGTCTCGGGTTGGGATGAAGCATTGATGATATTTTTGGGGCTTTAATCACCATCTTTCTCAATGAGCTGGGATGAACGGCACCTCTCTGTATTTTTATTTTTGCATCTGTCATATTACGGCAAGTCTCACGTCAGTCCCATGTACACTTGTTGTTGTTGTTGTTATTGCAAATCCTTTTCTGTTCTTTACTTCCTCTTGTGTTTCGTGATCATGTAGATGTGTTTACTTACCGAAAAAGAGACTTTATTTTAATCCATTAATTAACTAACGGGGAGGAAAGAAGACATTTTGGATGTTAAAACAGAAGCTGATCTCTGAAAGGGCTCTAAAATTTCCGTTCCTTTTGCCTGTGAGTGATGGGGAGAGAGTTTTGAGTGAGCGATGACACCAATGCAGAGAATAGTGAGGGCAAACTTAACAAACTTTGCTTTATTCGATTCAGCTATTTGTTGTTGTTGTTGTTGTTGTTGTTAGTCAGCCGGGTGTCTTGACACACACGGAAACCCAGCGCCGAGTTTAAGAGTGTTCAAACCTCTTAAACATGGCGGTGGGTTTCTGCACGTATCAGACAAAAAAACAAACTTGTTGGACCGTATAGTGTTGCCAAACATGTCTGTGGACCCGTTGACATGGTCACCAGCGGATTCCATCTCGGTACGGTTCATGGCAGCTGTATGTCCGATGCTCTTGCCGTGTTTCTCCCCTCCTTTCAAACCCCTCCAGGCTCTTGCCTCACCCGACCTCTGACACCTTCTTAAACTCTACCAACCCGCCGGCCTCTGCTCCCTCCTGTCGGCAGGCTATGGCCTGCTTCACGTCCCCGGCCCTGTCCACTCCCGACCATCGGGCCTTCAAGCTACCTGTCTGCCACCACGCTCTGGAACCCCATCCCAGAAGCCATTTGCCTTCGACCCCTTTCCTTGCCTCCTTCAAGGTCCATCTCAAGACCTTCCTCTTCGACTGCGCCTTCGGTCAACGTCCCCCACCCTTGGCCCCATCCCTCAGGAATCCAACAAACTGACTGTCCAGCACCTTGTGACGCGCTCCCAACGTGAAAGGCGCTAAACGGATGCCATTTTGCTTGGTGTATTGCATTGTTCCACACCACTCACTCAGTCTGAATTCATTATTCGTCCTCACATCCATAAAGCCACTCATCATTGCTCCCTAACTCTTGCCACGTGGCCTGAACCTGCCATTTTGTTTCGGCCTCGGTGAGGAATTTACCGTAGCTGTAAAGCAATGTAGCCGACTCGACTCGAAGGCAGTCTTGTCGACTGTGAAAGCTGGATCCTGTTTTCACTGGACCACTGGTCTGCTCCTCACCTCCCGCCCTAACCGCCCTACCATCGGTGGCCGGGCTTTCAGCCTCTCAGCCCCCAGGCTTTAATCTCCCCCAGTGCCTTCGCCTTGCTTTCCTCCTTCAAGGCCAGTCTCAAGACCTTTCTCCTCAGCCGTGCCTTCAGCTCCCCTCTCGACTCTCTAACCCCTCCTCGCTCCCTCCCTTCCCTCCCCTCACCCTGACCATTTCCCCCCCTCCTGCTCGGGTCCCGACCCAACTGTCCAGCGGCTTGGGACGTCCTCCCGACGTGAAAGGCGCTCTATAAATGCAATCTTGTTGTTGTTGTTGTGTCTCAGTCACCCCAAGCTGTAAGTAACAGCAGACGTCCCTTCCTATGGAGAGCAGTGAGCTGACATTTAATCCAGTCGTCCTGTTTAATTTGCCCAGCACCAATTCACTTGCCACAGCTGAAAATTGATGGTCGCGCCAGTCCAGGGGTGGGGGGTGGTGTTAGATGATTGGAGTTGTGGTCTTTCACTTTGCCCTGTTCTGACTCAGTGTGGAGTCCTGTAGAGTATTGGTTAGAGAACTCGCCTCAAGCGAGATGATCCGGGTTTGATTCCTGGGCTGGGTGAAACGTGAGGCAAGTCTCCTCACTCCACGCGTCTCTGGTGACCCAGCAGTGAGTAGGAACCCGGTTGTTAGTCGATTGGCGGACGGCTTTCTGGGAGTAAAAATCCTTTTTTTGAAAAAATTTAAATATATCACTAATTTGGTCACTCAATCCACGACTCGCTGCCACATTCGCCTACAAATATGGTCACTACGCTTCACAGTAAATCCCGTGAAGCGCTTTGAAGTGTTATCTAAACATGCACGGTGCTGTATCAATTGTAAGGATTATTATTATCTATTATTACTCTGTAACGCGTAATGTAAAAGTTAAAATAATAGGCGCTGAAGAAGGGAGCAGAAAAGGCAGAGAAATCAAAAGTAACTTTGTCAAAACGCCGTTAACAATTGTACATTATCACCATCTAAATAGTTTGGGGTTTATTTCCACAGTAATGTGAGAACTACAATACAAAACCCAGACAAAAAGATTCTTCTAAATGGCCTATGTGTTAACAGACCACAAAATAAATATACGGTCAATTCACTCCGTAGTATGTTCTGTGAAGCGCTTTGAGACGTCGCAACGACGCGATACATTAAATGCAAGGATTTAACTAGTTAATTGTGTGCAATTATTTGTTATTTTCATGCACCCTTTTGGAGCAATGGACAGGTATATTTTTCAGTGAGTCCGGCTCGCAGGATCTGTGTGGCTACGCAGCATTCTGTGTAACTTTTAAGTTCCTTTATAGGAGAAATGGCTCGGTGGAGTGAATGAGCCTGGCTGCCTATAACGCTACCTTTTGCATGCAGGATATGTCTGAACTGCTGTTAACTGCTCGGATTCTGTCCTGTCTGCATTGCCACCCAGTGACAGACAACATGAAGACAAGTGCATTCTGTATCACAGTTTTTTTCCCCCTTCCCCTGGTGCGTTAGCTTAGACCTGTCTATTACTTGCGAGCACCAGGGGCACAATTTGGTCAGAACCCTTCAGGCCCTGCATTTAACTTGTGAAACTATACAAAAGAGATTATTGCAGTTAATAATAACTTTTATTTTTTTAACGGAGAAGCTAAATCTCTCAAATCACTTTTCGTAAAAATTGTGAATAGGAAATAAAATTGTTTTATTGGCAAAAGCGTCAACTGAACTGCTCCCGCCAACGTCCTAAAGACCACAGTGAATTGGGTTTTTGCAAAAAGACTTGGTATTTGAAATAACGCCTTATCACATGTGTGTGTGTGTGTCTCAAAGAGCTTCACAGGAGTATTAACCGTAAAGTGCAGTGACTGCATGTTGCACACAGCAATGACCCACGTCCCGCCTGAATAAAAAGGTGCCTTTACCTCCCATCGGAATCAAAAGGTAGACGGGACCTAAATTAATGACTCAAGCAAAAGAATTCCGATTTGCGCACAGTCATGACCCACGCACGGCTATGGAGTGAATGCCCGATTTTATCAAGGGCTGATTGGTGGCCAAGACACCCGGAGAAACTCCCTCCCCTTTTATTGCAGCAACAACAACAACAACAACAACAACAATTTACATTTACACGGCGACTTTCACGTCGGGAGGATGTCCCGAGGCGCTGGACGGTCAGGGATTTTGGACCCGAGCTGGTGGTTCGGATCAGGAGGCAAGGGAGGGAAGGGAGCAAGGTGACGGGACTGAGTGATGGAGTTCCAAAGGGTGGGGGAGAGAGGCAGAGAGGCTGAAGGCCTGACCATCAATGGTGGAGCAGGCTGAGGGGAGGGAGCGGACAGGTTGATATGGTGTGATTGGGTCTCAGAGGTAGGAAGGAGCTTGAGCTGTGGAGGGCTTTGAAGGCGAGGGAGATGGAGACAGGAACATTGTCTCGGTCTAACATTGGAGGACGGCACCTCACCCAGCACTGCACTGAAGCGTCAGTCTAGAATAATATGGGGACGACTTCAAAGTCTCTTATCAGCCAATTCGTTTGAATTGTAGCTGTAAATTCGGGGTGAGGAGGGGAACACAAATCAAGAGAAACAGGAAAAAGTCTCCCAGGTTTTTCTTTGAAACAGCGATGGAAAGCTAGACAGTGACTTTCCCCAAAAAAAATTCAAATTATTTTAACAAAGGGAATTATTTTGTAAAACTGAGCGCAATTGTAGAAATTATTTTTTAAATTAAATCGATGACCACACAAAAACTCGCTCTTACACAGCGCCCTCCGGGAGATTTAAAATCTGAGACTAGACGATCTGCTGGTCCTAACGTTTTCTCATCAATCTTATAGACACTTGGGAGAGACTGTGGGCAGCCCAAACTCACTAACTCACTAACCTTTAGGACTATTCACCACTTGAACTCAGTGACTATTTCTCTGTGTTTTTTATATATACATAATCTATATTTATTGCCTGATAACATAGAGGTTTGACAGAATCTCTATTGAGATGCTTCCTTTACAGTTGTGTGTACACAAATTTCCAGCTGTTTCTCCCATCCACCCCCCCCCCACCCCACCCTCCCCCCTCCCCCAGAACATTTGATCGCACCCGTTAAGTTATTTCGTTCAATGTTGGTCCATTTTTGTTTGATCCCATCTCCACACGTTACATGAGTAGGCCAATACAAGAGACAGACGCCATGGTTGGTTGGACAAGACCTCACGTGTTAATATCCTCGGACCTCAGTGGCATCAAGAAGCAAGGGGAAGGCGGGTGGGAGAGGGGCAGTGCAGTCTCCGTGTTACCTACCATTCTCTTCCTGCATTCAGCAGCTCCGCACCCGCACTCGGGAACTCTATCCCGCAATCCCTCCGCCTCACCCCCTCGCTTGCCTCCTTCAAGTCCCGTCTGAAGACCTTCCGCGAACGTTCTTTCGCCCCCCCCCCACCCCCACCCCCATTGCCGTTCTTTCCCCCAGTTTGTTCAATGATAAATGATTGTGTTGAGATTTCCCTGGTTCGGAGCCTGACCCACACGTTTGGCTCCCGGTCTGTGCAGAGAAACTTAGGCGATGGAAACTTTTTCGTGACTTTTTCTGAACAGAAGGGGATCGATTCAGCCCAACGCATCCCTGCCGGGGACGGGGTGGGGGCTGGGGAAGGGGGGAATTCTTGTAATTGCCCACATCGTCCCAATAAGTTAGGGCAGGATGGTCCAACTGCAGGCCCAGGGTATATGGTTTGGGACACAACATGTGCAAGCGACAGCCAGGATGGTAGAAAGGGAACTGGATGGACCTTGTTGTTCTTTCGTCCAGAAAATTCTTCTGCTTGCACAGGAAGACTACCACTTGGTTGAAGTAATTGGAGTGCCAGAGGGAGGGGAGGGAGGGAGGAGGTGGGGATGGGGGGGAATATGTCTGGGCAGTGTTTAACACCCGTTGTTTCAAGTGAGGGCAAACTTTCGCTATTCACAGCTCGGTGTTGCCATCGAGGCTGGGCTTGGCTTCTTGCAGATTTTGCCTTGTATTCTCTGCCCGCTCGAGCCACATCCCGTGACTGTGCTCACACTCGGTCGTGGGTTAACATTACATTAGAATCGGAACGTCCTGGCTAAGACGTCGGTTTCACTTTCAGGCTCGGGGCTAGGGTGGGGGTTTAAAGCGTCTATGGACGGAGCCAGAACTATTGCTTGTCAACCCCCACACCTCACCACCAACAACTTGTACTTACACACTCCCGGGCAGCGTCCCAGAGTGTTTGACAGTGGTGGAGCACGACTCCGAGCCAGGGAGTGGGGAGGGGTGGGGGGGAGGTAACCGTGGACACAGGTTGAATAGGAAGGTCTTCAGGCGCGACCTGAAAATGGAGAAGGAAGGGGCAAGGCGGAGGGAGGGATAGAAAGAGAGTGAGTGTTCCAGAGTTTTGGGGGGAGTAGCGGCTGAAAGCATGCCCCCCCCCGATGGTGGAATGGAGGTGGGCGAGGGGGACAAGCAGGAGGACAGAGCCAGTCGAGCAGCATCCCTTATCCGATGGGGATCTTCCAACCACCGGGCGATAGGTGCTTTTCGTCTGTTTTATGGTCGATTCTCCTCGAGTCCTCGACCGGAGTTTCGACCTTTACAAAACGCTCTTTGAACCAAAAGGGAACGACAACAGTCAGCTGCGTTTGTATAGCGCCTTTCACGTCAGGAGGACGTCCCAAGGCGCTGGGATCTGTTGAGAGCTTTAAAAACCTTTGGTTTTCATCGCCAGCGGGTCACACCTGCAGACCACAACGCCATATGGTCCTCAGCTGACACGCTGAGTGTTCCTCAGACAATACCCGAGAAGCCGTTGGTGTAAACTATGGAGTCTTATCCCTGTCGGACGCAGTCTAATTCTGGAAGATCTGGCAGCTTCGAAAAACGAATCGGAGTGTTGGGAGTTAGACGCCCAACCGCCAGCCAACTTTCAGCTTTGAAACCTGCAGTGAACTCACTCCAGATCTTCGGACACCCACTTTACTCACGGCCAAATAATAATAAAAAAATAAGTCGGGTCATTCGATCCACGACTGCTTGTGGGACGCCGTTGGCTGCCGCCTTTCGCCCGCAAAGCGTACAGTCAATTCACAGTCACTACTCTTGTGAAGCGCTTTGGGAACATCTCAGAGGACGTGATGAGGCGCTGCATCAAAGCCAAGGATTATTATGATTCGCTCCTCTTATTAATCGCGGTGTCCGGGGGCCGAAGAAGGCATAAATGAGGCTTTCAGGTGTAACCGCACAACTGGTGTCCAGCCTATTTGCTGCCAGACAGTTTTGTAACGCTTTCCAGCCTGTGTGCGACTTGGCGTGTGCGAGGGCATCTCTGTGATACTCAACCCACTCTCCACCATCTGCTCTCCAGTCAGGGACAGCACAGAAACTGGGTGTTTGCCCATCAAGCCTGCGCTTGCATTTTTTTCTCCGCATGATTCCCCCCTCCTCCCCCACCTGGATCTGATCCCGCTCTCCCGCTCTCCTCCCCTTTTAATGTTCCTCCTCTTCAAGCGTTTGTCTAATCCCCTTTTACAAGGGGCTCCCGGTTTTCCTGCGTCAACAAAGTTCATCCGACCTTGCTGCCTTACGCTGCCTTAAGGCCCTCGTTAAAGAGAGGAGGACTCTCTTTCGTGCAGCCTGGTCTTAGTCTGAAAATAACCAGTTGGCTTTCATTTCCGTGCCACACAAGCCATCTCTTGGCAACACAGCAGTCAGGTTGCTACGTCCTTGGCCAGTTGCCACCAGCAGCCTCTTGCAAAGGGAGTTCTCCCAATCGGCTCTGGGAAAATATACAGTCAATCCACTTCACAGTCCACTGTGTGAAGCTCTTTCGAGACGTCTCGACGGCGTCTTAAGGCGCAAGGATTATTATTATTAAAACTCTGATTTGAAGGTTCGACTCCTTACAGTTTTCTCCACGCCAAAACCCTTGAAGTTTGGGTCAGTTGGCGATCCAAGCTCAACGTCTGCATGAACGTCACCTCGTGCCCTCCATCCACTCTGCGGCAACCTTAAAGACTGGGTGCGGACCTGGCTGACTGCTCATTTGTGCCACTCTGGCTGTCAGCGCTCATTCCAATAGATTATGGACCCACTTTCCTGCATCAGAAAAGCACATGAGGACTTGCTCATTGTCCCCGCATTCCCCAGACCTGCATGAATTGGCACACTTTCTGTATCCCATCCTCAGCACCTCCCATCATCTGGCACCTTAAAAGGCCAGCCACGAGAATAGTTCCATCTCCCACTTACTATTTTGACACGAATCAAAGCTGGAGCCCCGACTTGATTGATCCATTGAATTTACATCAACTCAATCCACGATCGTTTGCAGGATCCCGCAAAATAGTGGGTTTCGCCCACAAAATAGACAGTCACTGCACTTCGCAGTATATTCTGCGAAGCGCTTTGAAACGTGTCAACGTCGTGATAAGGCGCTGTGTATGAAATGCGAGGATTATTATTATTAGGATAGATTGATAGGAATTGCAGCGGTGTAGGAGGCTGTTTGGCCCATTGAGCCTACGCTGGCACTGTTAGAGCTATAAACACTTCATTGCAATCCCCTTCTCTCTCTCTCTCTCTCTCTCTCCCCGCATCCTTTTACATTCTCCTTCGAATATTTGCCTCATTCCCTTTTAAATATCAAGATCTTACCTTCAAACAACTAGTCGTAGAAAAACTGCCCGGCACGAAAACCTTTCTTAACTCGAACCGATCCTGAATTTATACCCACTGCGCTCCCCCCTCTCTCTCTCTCTCTCTCTCTCCCCTGCACCACCCCGGCCCCCCCCCCCCCCACCCCCCAAAAAAAAACTCCGGCCCCTTTTTGTTACTGATCTACCAAATCGAAAGGTGCGATCTTTCACCATTTTCTCAAGAACCGCTCAATTTGGAGGAGCTGCGTTCGATTCCCCCACTTAACCTTCGCTGAAGTCAAACACCTCAGGCCTCGGGAATTATCGAGCTCTCTCCACGCCTCACGCTATGTATGCTGCAGAAGTGAGCTTGATTGATGTAGGTCGACGGCACCAGATACCATGGGAGCGAAGCCCTCGGTATGTGAGAAAACACCACTGAGGGTGATTCTTGTTGCGGGTGTAGACCGCTTCTGGGTCTCTGACCCGTTTGACCTTGCGGAATAACAAGCGTCGCAGTATTGCTCGTGACTGCACTTTACGGTAAGTGGACTGTTTTCAGATTTTATCACCGCTCTGATTGTCAACCGTCCCCCACAAAATTGTCCCTGGTCGAACTGCAGGGTTATTGGGATTATTTTTTCTTGACCGGTAGCTTGGAAACAAAAATGGTTATGAGCAAGCAGTGAGCGGCGCAGTGCAGCGCAGCGCAGTGCAGTGCAACGCAGTGCAATGCGCGCAGCCTGACCTGTTTATAAGCCGCGGGTTTGGGACCATAAATTTAAATTAAATTAAATTAAAATTAGTCAGTTACACTTCCGGGTCGACACGTCCAGAGCTGATTGTCTGACTTCCAGCGCAACAAGCCGTGGGCAAAGGAGCTCGCCAGTCAGCACTGGGAGCCAGACAAATGCTACAACTACAATAATAATATTATTATTATTAATAAGACAGCTCGCACTCCCCAGGCGATATTATGTCAAGGACAGACTGCAGTCGGTTGCGTTAAGACGTCTTGTCAGACTGCAAAACAGATTGAGAGATCGAGTGGTTTGCCTTCGTCATTCAGCTGGGGAGATTTACCCCTCAGCCGTTTAAAGCAACACATTTTTGTTGTTGCTGGGGGGGGGGGGGGAAAGTGTGGTCAGAGTCACTCATATTCCACCCCCATCATTCGGGAGGGCCTCATCAGTAACTGGGAATACAAGTTGTCGTTCTTGTTGCACTTACTTTCACCAGACCTGCTGGGATAGGATCAAAGTGACCAGATTTCCAAGCATCGCGTTTAAAAGTTTCCTCCTTATGTTGCGTTCAGGCTCCGCCACTGTGAAGCGCTCTGGGCCGCTCCCCTGCGTGAAGAGCGCCGTATAAACACAAGTTGTCGTCGTGGTATATCACATCCTGAACTTGTTGTCAGCGACGCTACACAAACTCCTTCTCCTCTTGTTAGATCACGACTGATGACCTTACTCTCTGGCCGCGCTCACGGTCACCTCCTCCTCCTCCTCCACCCCCACCCCCCCCCTACCCACCCCCTCCGGCTCGATGTCGGGCTCCGTCTCTGTTAAGCGCCCCGAGCCACTGCTCTGCGAGACAGACGCTATATAAATGCAACTTGTTGTTGGTTACAATAATGTCATCGTAGGCGATGCTGGAAACTTGGGTCACTTTGACGCTCTCTAGCTTTGACACCCGAAACTTGTATCTTTACCGCCCGCCCCCACCACCCGAGCTGAATGAACGCTGATGCTTAGGTCTAGCCGTCGAGGGCGAGAGGGGGGAAAAGGCCCGAAATTAACATGGCTTCAGCGAAAGGGGAAAGCAATCCACGGCTGTCTGTGGGGACGCTGCCGGGCGCAATTGGCTGCCGCGTTTCGCCCGCAAAAACACGCAGTCAGTTCACTTTACAGTGCATTCTGCAAAGCGCTTTGAGCTTCTCGAGGACGTGGGAGGGCACTGTGTCAAATGCAAGGATTATTATCTATTATAAAGCGAGGAGCAAGCATTCGTTTTGTGCGTTCCGGACGCGGAAGGGGTCGAGTGAGCGAGTGTGTCGATCCGTCCTTTTGAAGTAAAAAATGTTTTCAAGCCCTGAAGCTTCTCAAGTCTACTTAATAAAAATATGCGAATTTTTTTTCTATTGTGCATTACTTTCCCCCCACCCCCCCCCCACCCTTCGCCCCGAGTGCTTAAAAACACACAAAATGATCCTCTATCGCTGTGTTGACGTTTGCTGTCTTGTGTTTTGATATTGTGTGTTTTTTTTAACATATACATCTATATATATATATATAAAAAACTTGGACTCCTTTTTTGTCTGGAATGTATTACAATTTCTCTCTTGCCATTTTTGTGTAAAATTTACAGAATCAATCTTACATCCTGCTTTCCAAAGGTAATGTGCCATTACTATAAGGCTGTGCTTATCTGCTTAGTATGTTGTTGATTTTTTTTAAAGAAACTATACGTTTTTTTTCATGTAAAAAAAAATGCGTTCACAACTTTCTCGTCGTAACTGTGATTTGGGTCGAGGTGGCGGGAGAGGGAAGTGGGGTGGGGGGAAGCGGGAGAGAGAGGGAAGTGTGAAGATCTATAGCTACTTGTGATTTTTTTTTCTCTGCCGTCTAACAATAAGCTACAAGAAAGGGGGAAGGAAAGGACGTGGGGCAATCAAGTGCTGATTTTTACCAATCTAACGTACTTAGAGATACAGGACTGGTAACGTAACATACATACCCTATGGTACAGTGTCATTAAACCTATTTCGCCCACAAAATACACAGTCAGTTCACTATTACAGTATATTCTGTGAAGCCCTTTGAGACGTCTCGACGACGTGATCAGGCGCTATGTCAAATGCAACGATTATTATTATTTTTAAACGCCTTTAACAGCTGATACGCAGTTGTCGGAGAACAGGAGGTGGGGGCGAGAGAACGTAACTGTTGGGCTCAGTAGCATTTTAGCTTCACTGGGGACCCACAATTGACTCAACACATGATAGTTTTACTGGGTGTCCAACCTTGACTCCTTTACCCAAGGCACGGGACCCATACTTGACTCCTGTATTGCTTGTACAAGATTGGTAAAAGTCTGGTATTTATTGCAAACTGTCGCTAATTTGGTGCACTTATATTAATGATTTTTTTTTCTGCTTAAAGAAACTTTCTACCATTCTTGAGTGTTCAATGATCTGTTTAATTGTCCCCACCCGCAGAGGTGAATGCGTTCTCTGTATAAAAAATTATTCTCTTGAAATTATGTTACCGTAGTTAAGGCAAGCCAGCTGTGCTTTTGAAGACCGGATTTTATCTGTGGTTTGTTAGGTTTAGATATTTAATGAACAGACCACAGACACAGAAACTTCACCACAAGAGCATATGGAGGTTGATTCAATATGTTTCTCCCCCCCCACACACACACACACACACGCACTCAGTGCAATCACAAGACCAGAAGCAATTGTGTTAAATTCATCAGTTTAGGTCCAATGCCTTGCAGCTATCAGATGCGAATCCACTATCTCGTGTCATGAGAGGTGTTAATGATACATTTTGTTCCACTGACACACATTTAAAATTTGCGGAAACCAATTGCAGTGCGGAGGAAGGACCAGAGAAGCCGGGATTGTTCTCCTTAGAGCAGAGAAGGTTAAGGGGAGATTTAATCGAGGCTGAGTTAGGCTCTGTTAAGCTACTCTGCGTGGAAGGCACTATATAAGTGCAAGCTGTGGTTATCGTATGAGGTTTTTTTGATAAGAGTAAATTAAGGAGAAACTGTTTCCTCTGGCAACCAGAGGACACAGCTTTAAGATAATTGGCAAAAGAACCAGAGGGGAGACCAGGAGAATTTTTTTTTTCGCAGCGAGTTGTTACGGTCCGGAACGCGCTGCCCGAAAGGGCGGTGGAAGCAGATTCAATAGTAGCTTTCAAAGGGGAATTGGATAGGGACTTGAAAAGGAACAACTTGCAAGGGTTATGGGGTGAGAGCGGGGGAGCGGGTCTCTGATTGTTTGAGAGCCTGAGTTCTAGTTGAGTGTTTGTCCAAGGTTTCCATTGATGTGAAAGGATTGCTCTGCGGGTTTTCTGTTCCAATTGCCTGATGTGTCAGCTCCTGATCCTATTTCAAAATCTCTGCTTAAAATCTAAGTAACAGTGACTACATTATATGGAGCCCTTAATCAGGTGGTCGCAGTCTTAACAAGAGCTGTCACTCTCACAAATAAGTAAAACGGGTCTTGGCTCATTACTTTAACACACTCATAAACTTCTTCTCGCTTTGTTACCTTGCAAGAGAACAAAACACAAGGCATTTATAAAGACGTGCCCCGAAATACCAGACTAACTGCGGAAAATGTACTTCGGAATGGATGAGTGGGTGGAGATGGATTCCTTCAGTTACAGCAGCTCTGGATTAGAGTGTGTGACTTTGCTCCTGTACTTCACTTAAGACAGCTCCGCAATCACTGCTGTGCTAATGAAGTCAATGCTAACAAGCCATCCTGTTTTAACCTGTGGCGTCCTGTAGCTCAGCGGTTAGAGCACTTGCAAGCGTGAGGACCTGGGTTCGGTTCCCGGCCGGGGTAACACCTTGGGCAAGTTTCCTTACTCCACAAGCCTGATAGTACTACCTTAAGAAAAGAAAATAATAATAATTATAATTTGGTCACTCAATCCACGACTGTTTGTGGGGACGCTGCTGCATTTCACCCACAAAATAGACAGTCAATTCACTTTACAGTTATATTCTGTGAAGCGCTTTGAGACGTCTCGAAGACGTGAATCAGTTGCAAGGATTATTATTATATAACCTCCCCGGCGTTTTCCCCTTTCGAATGCGTGTCCTGAGGTGGTAACAATTTCCAGGATGTTTTGGTCGCAGTGCAGGGCGGTCGCATTAAGGAGAACGTATGATCCGATAATTCCGATCTACCAGTTGGGAAGCCGAGCTTCGTTAACAGCTCGGTTCAAAACTATTCCGAGCCGCTCCGAGCTCAGTGCAGAGTCGGATTTCCTGTTCAATGTGACTTTGCCCGTTTGCAGCATCTTGCCCGTTTGTGGGGTCCGAAATGTGACTGTGTATGCGATGCTCCTCACAGCTCCACAGTCCAGAGGGTTTCTCACTAAAAGCCTCTCCTCCCCCCCCCCCCCCCCCCCCGAAATCATAAATACCTGTGACTTACTTACGGATCGGGATAAATCAACAGAGGCAAACACTTCAGTTCTGCATCTATTTCCGGCAAAGTGCGATTTCAGCCTCACAGTTTGATTTAATGAATGAATAACATTTATTAAATAATTGTTTACCGGCAGTAATTTGGAATCCGGTTGTTAGTCGACTGGAGGATCGCTTTTCCGAGGGTAATGATTGCTTGTTACCCCCACGACAATTTGTGGGACACCACTGTGCGCAATTGGCTGCCGTGTTTCGCCCACAAAACACAAAGTAACTCCACTTTGGAATACATCCTGTGAGGCCCTTTGAGACGTCACAACGACTTGATAAGGCGCCGTATCAAATGCAAGGATTATTATTATTATTTTCAACTTGCCGTTTCACCTTCGATCACAATAGAATTCAGTTGACAGAAGTCAATGCAGGACTGAGTGTGAGGTGTTTTTTTATGGCTGCCCACCAGAAAAAAATATTTCGTTTAGAAATACTTAGAAAAAATATTTAATTGTAAAATGTAGCACGGAAACCTGCGATCCGCTAAATGTTTGAGCCTTGTAAATCTTGCGTCTGCTCCTTTTAGAAAGGACGTGATGAGGATTTTATGCGATAGATTTAATGGGAGGGTTCAATTAATTAAAAATACTATTTTTTTTTGCCCGCTGTCGAAAACGATTAATGTTAAATAATGGCCCGACTGAAAGGCCCTGATTCGGTACATCGCTGTGCCAGACAACTGCAATGCTTTCTTTCCTGTCAAACGAAACTTGGACATCTGGTTCAGAAAGATAACAAGAACTGGGGCTGAATGAATCGGAAAACACCAGTAGCGGGGTGTGCGGTGGGGGGGTGGCGGGGGAAGGAAAGGTGTGACATTATGGGGCTGTTCAGGTGGACTGCAACGGGGTTGTCCATTGCTGCATCGGGTCATTTTTAGCTTGAAAAGGACGGGAAAGGTTCAGAGCAGAGCAACCAGGATGATCGTCTTGACGTTGAGGGTCCCGGAGCTAGTTGTGTTCTCAGCAGGAAAGAATGGAGGACAAGGGCGGGTCAGGGCAGAAACGATGGGCAGGTTTCCTTACTCCACACGGCTTTGTGGAAGGAAGAGAAGCCGGCGTTGGGGTGGGGTAGTGGTGATGCGGGAGTGGACGATTATTGTCGAGTGGTTTCTTATTGACCTGGCTCTCGTGACTGACCTGTTGTTTGTGGGTGGGGATAAGGGGAGAGCGAGAGAGAGAGACACTCGGGAATCTACAGATGTGCCAACAGGAAACGAAAGGTTGATATCCTTGGGGTTTTGTTAATAAGCCGGTGCTGGGTAAACTGTATCTTTAACTCACACACTGCCAAATGGGTGAAGACATCACCTAACCCTAACCCTTTATTGTGGCAAGATGTCTTTTGGTTAAAGTGCGGGTGGAAAATACAGATAATTCATAATCTTACCCGCCCCGCGCCGCCACAGGAACAGGAGGAGGCCATTCAGCCCCTCGAGCCTGTTCCGCCATTCTATTCGATCATGGTTGATCTGTACCTCAACTCCGATTACTCGCCTTTGCCCCATATGCCTTGATACCCTGACCTGACAAGAACCTTATCCACCTCAGTCTTGGAAAGTTTGAATGGATCAAGTTATAATCCACAGCCTTTTTGGGGGGAGAGAGTCCCAGATTCCCTCCCTTTTTAAAAAAAAATGCCGTTTAAATCGATTCGACCTCTACAGCATTCTGAGCAGTCGGGGACCCAATAAAAAAAACAAAAGGTTTCCTGTTTGACATCTAACCTATTTGGCTCTGATTTCGATGGGGAGAAGAAGTTATTGGCTTAAGTGTAGAGAGAGAGAGAGAGACATTGCGGGTTAAACACTACAATCAATCCACCAAATTCAGTAAGAGTGTGTGTGACTGTATAAATTTTGCGGTGCAATTTATCGGTCTAATTTTTTTTTCTCTTTTTTTTATTTCCCCCACCCCCCCCCCCCACCGCCTTCCCCCCCAAATCCGCGACACTACCAAAAAAAACATCCTGAAATCCCATCACCTTTCCCATTCCTTTTCAAAACACCGCCCTGTTCAATGGGACGCTTCTCAATGGAACAGCACTACAAAGCCAGCACCTCACCTGGACAGGTAAGACTATTTTCATTTATCTCTGCTTCCCCCACCCCACTCGAGGAATTGTCAACTCTTAATGGCCTTCGGGAATAATTCTGGGCTCACAAAATAATCTCCGCATTTTTCCCCCCCCACCTGCAAAGAGTTCTCCAATATACCTAGAGAACACATATATATATATATATATATATAAAGAGAGGTCCTTTATTTTGTGGTGACTCTTAACAGGAGAAACACAATTTGTCGGAGTGGAAATTTTGCAAATTTAGCCACAACAACTCATTTCTATGATAACAACAAGAAGTTACGTTGAGAGGACGTCCCAAGTCGCTGGACAGTCAGGGATTTGGACCTGAAATAAGGAGGGGTGGAGGTGCAGGGAGCGTAGGAGGGTGACTGAAGCCACCGTCGAGAAGGAGGGTCTTGAGACGGGTCTTGAAGCAGGCGAGGGATGGAGCGAGGCAAAGGGACTGTGGTATGGAATTCCAAAGAATGGGGAAAAGAGAGGCTGAAGGCTCGATAGCCGATGGTGGGGGCGGACCGGAAGGGGGGACATGGAGCAGGCCGGAGCCCTCTGAGCGGAAGGAGCGTACAGGAGTTAGCAGGCCACAGAGGTAGGGAGGAGCAAGGCAGTGGAGGGCTTTGAAGGCATGGACTAGGATTTTGAACTCTATCCTCTGGGGGATGGTGAACCAGTGGAGCCGGGCGAGGATATATAGTCAAATTAAATGACATTGCTCTGCGGATAAATGGGACTTGATCTTTAAAAGAGATACGATGGGTTGGTTGGCCTTCTTCTGTGCTTTAATATCGAGGTCCCGTCTGCTTGTTAAAGATCTCATGATACAATTCAAAGTTTCTCCTATGTGCTGGCCAGCAAATCCCACCGGAGAGAAAAGAAATTGACCATTCACCTCGTAACTGTTTGTTGGGCTTTGCCGTGGGCAAAATTGGCTGGTGCACTTGCCTACAAAATACGCAGTCAATATGCTTTACGGGACGTGGAGAGACTTAGTGTGATGAGGTGCGATATCAAAGCAAGGATTACAGTGTTTTTATTGCAGTGTTAACACTTTTCAGAATGGAGTCTTTGTGAAAGATAGATGTACTTGCTGTTGTTATGATGTTCAGTGCAATTTGAATGCAGGATTCAGGATCAGAAACCATGGCCCACGTGTTCTAATTAGGCCATCGGCAGCAAAGAACACGTAACCTAGTTGAAGCGTGAAGGTGGTACATGTTGAATAGTAAATGATTTGAACTGCGGTGTGTTGACTCTCAGGAGAATTAACTTGCCAGATAATGCTCATAGAGACCAATTAATCTTGTTCTTCGCTGACTTGATGCTAACACGCTATCCAATCTGTTTACCATGGTTGTCTAACATACGGAGTCCCTAGCATAGTGGTGAGAGCGCTCGCCTCACAAGCTAGAGGACCTGGGTTCGATTCCCGGTCAGGAGGCAAGTTTCCTTAGTCCACACTCTTGTTTGCCCAGCATTAAGTAGGGACCCAGTTGTTAGGCGATTAGCGGATCGCTTTCCTGGGGGTAATAATCCCTCCGAAAAATAATAAGAATTTGGTCACTCAATCCACGAATGTGTGTGAGACAGAGACACTGCGCAAGTGGTTGCCGCGTTTCGCCTCCAAAATACACAGTCAATCCACTTTCCAAAAGATTCCATTCCAACGATGTGATAAGGCAAGGATTATTATTATTATTAACATGGAGCCCCAGTCATAGAATATCACAGCACAGAAGGAGGCCATTCGGCCCATCGTGCCTGTGCCAGCTCTTTGAAGGAGTCACCTAGTCAGTCCCAATCACCCCCCCCCCCCCCCCCCCCCCATATACCCCTGCAAAGTTTTTCCATTCAAGTACCTATCCAATTCACTTTTTGAAAGCTGTTGTCGAATCCAATCGTCTTGTGTTGCGGGTTTCTGTGTTGGTACAGAGTACACGTCGTTTTCGGACAAGTGATAACAGGCTTCGAGGTGATCAAGGAAATCGAAGACTTGAAGACCGATGCTGCCAGCCGCCCCTATGCTGACGTCAGGACCATTGACTGTGGACAATTTGTACCCAAATCCGCGAGCAACGGTGAGTGTTGCTGTGTTTCGTGAGTTTGCTTTGGTTTTGGGAAGGGGAAAAGTGCTACCTCTTCAATGTATATTTTTTTCTTCTTCTTCCTTCTCTTCTTCCTTTCTCTTCTCTTTTCTTTTCTTCCTCCCTCCCTCCCTCCGCCAACTGTCCACCTTCTTAGGTTGCCATGCACCATTTCCCAGCCAGGAGAGTGGGCAGGTGACCTTCTTCCAACCCTCTGCCAATGACACTTTAGATCCAGATGAGAGGAGATGCACAAGAACATCCCAAGGTGATGAACCTTTGTTGTCGCTCCTTGTCTGGTGAATGTGTGGTGTGGGTGTGTGAGAGAGAGAGAGAAAGAGAGAGGACCATTGATTTGCCTCCACGTGGCAACCAATTTCACTGATCCGCTGGAGCATAAGCACATAATCTATGATCCCTGTTATCCAGTCGTTGTGTTCCTACGTCCCTCACCACTAGAACTCCCTCCTTCCCTCCTGTCACTTTGCTTCGCCCTCTTTCTGTCTTTAACTTCTGCCTCAAATCCTACCTCTTTGAATAGACCTCCCTGGATGTTGCTCAAATCCGGCCTCCAGCCCTTGGCAGCCAAAAGGTTGCCCACACGCTCTCCAATGTGAAGGTGCTGTATATCTTTTTCCCCCTCCCTCCGCGCTCCGCCCCCACCCCCCAGCTCGGCCGAGGTATCCTCCCGACACGAAAGGCACCGTGTTATCAGTGGTGAGCGGTCTAGCGGTGCGGGGGCTTTGCCGTGCAAGATGTTTGGCGACACGGGTTGACTGTGTTACTTTACGGTGCCTTTCAGTGGCGGAGCGCAAAAAGAAGACCGCCGCCCGCTCCTCTTCGCCCGAATCAGCCCCCACCACCTCCTCCGACTCCGACTCCGACACCTCCCCCGAGTCCTCGGACTCACAGAGCGAGACCGAAGACGAGAGATCCCGCAGGAGAAAGCGGAAAAGGCGGGTGAAAAGCCGTCACGCCAAGAGACGGAGGGAAAGTAAAGCCAAGAGGAGAAGAGTGTCTTCCGGCAGGAAGAGGTGCATTTCTCATTTTTTCTTATAATAATAATATAATAATAATAATTCTTGCGTTTGATACAGCGCCTTATCAGGTAATTGAAGCGTCTCAAAGCGCTTCACAGGACACGCTGTAAAGTGCATACAGACTGCCTTTTGTGGGCGAAAGGCGGCAGCCAATTGTGCACAGCAGCGTCCCCACAAACAGCCGTGGATTGAGTGAATAATTTTTTTTGGAGGGATTATTATGCCCGGAAAAGCCATTCGCCTAAATAACCCATCTTCCTACCGAACTGCTTGGTAAACAGAAGCTTGTGGAGTAAGGGGTAAGGTTTTCGCCCTGCCCGGGATTCGAACCCAGGTCCTCTGGCTTGCGAGGCGAGTGCGCGTTGGTTTCAAGTCCCTATCCAATTCCCTTTTGAGAGTTGTTATGGATAGAATCGTCTTAACCACCCGCAGTGGGTGAAGGGGGAAGGGCGGAAGAAAGTTATCAAAGGTGAATTGCTCCGAATTACGCTTGTCTTTTACGCCCCCCCCCCAAAAAAAATTCTTCTTCTTCGCCCTCTTTCGCCCTCCGCTCCATGCCCGCCACCCCTCCTGATCCCAACCCCCCGGCTCGGGTCAAAATCCTTGACTGTCCAGCGCCTTGGGACGTCCTCCCGATGTGGGAGGCGCTGAACAAACGTAATACTAATAATGATGATAATAATAATCCTGGCATTTGTCACAGCACCTTATCACGTCTTCGAGACCTCTCAAAGCGCTTCACGGGATGTAATGTGAAGTGTAGTGTCTGTGTTTTCTGTAAGTTAGACTCTCTGATCAAAACAGTACGTTCCACGAGCCGTAGGTGGCGATGAATTTTATACAGCGCTTACGGAGCTGAAATATCTCAAAGCACTTAATGGAATTGTCCGTAAGACGCCGTGTCTGTGCATTTGTAGGTGAACGCAGCAGCGTATTTGCACGCCCCAATGTCCCGCAGCCATGAAGTAAACGACCAAGTAATCTGGGGAATTTGTCTGAATAATGTCGGCCGGTACAAATTAGCTGCCGCACTTGCCGGCAGAACATTCATTTCGTTCCTAGTTAATTTCATCCTGTGATAGCGCTTTGAGGCGTTTCTTTCACTGGAAAGGCACTGTGTGAAAAGGAGGTCGTTCAAGCTGATGAGCCTTACAGGCTGGTTAGGCCGACTTGGGAGACAGTTGAAGGACTAAACACACGGTCCTCTTCGACTGTGCTTACGGCCACCTCCCCCCCCCCCCCCCGGCTTGGAGTCAGGCTCCGACAAACAGGCGTTGATTGAGTGACCAAATTATTTTTATTTATCTTGAAGCGACCGGGTTCCTGCTTCTTGCTAGGTGTGTGTGTGTGTGTGTGTGTGTGTGCGTGTGGAGAAGCGTTTGGGGGAAGGAAACTTGCCCAAGGTTTCGCCCTGCCCGGGAATCGAATCCGGGTCCTCTCGGTTGCGAGGCCGGAGCTCTAGCCACCAGGCTGTGGGGGTTTACGGTTTAACTTAGTTGATCCTTATTTTCCAAGCAGCACCCACAATGGAGTGGACCAGGACCTTGAGAAGGAAAAAGAGTCACTCACGAAACGACAGAAGCTATTAGTTCGACCCGAAGAGATCCCCCCTGTCCCCGAGAATAGATTTCTTCTCCGACGTGATCTACCCAAACCAGCTGCTGAACTGTGAGTGAGCTGTACATCCCCGGGTTAAACCAATTTGTCTTTTAAGGTGTAATCCCTCATCCTCGTACCCTCTTTACTCATCTTCAGATATTCCTCTTCGATTCAAGTTCACAGTCTCCGGCAAAGTGAAGCACGTGAATGGCCGAGCTGCGTGTGGGTTTTAGCTGGTTAGACTCCAGCAGTTACTCCCAACACACACTCTGGGCTCCCCCCCAACCCACCCCACCCCACCCCACCCCACAAGCCTTGGCTCTCGCCAACCTGCGCCTAATACTCTCCGGAATTAGGTAAGCGGGGGGCGTCCCTCCAGGGAGAGAGAGAGAGAGCGCATTCCATTCCAACAATCTCTCTCTGGGATTTCCACGTGTAGGTGGGAGGCGGGGAGTTCTCAGTTGGGTTTGGATGGTCTCGAGCGACGGTGATGGGTTTCTACGTGTGTCAGACGTAGAATTTCAGAATTTTTTTTTTCGGTCTGAATTTCTGAGGGTTTTTCTTTCGTTTGCAGGAAGGTTCAGGAAATACCGCTTGTTCTCAATGAGCAGAAGCCAGCGGTGTCAAAATCCGGCCGTAAAATTAAAGGCAGAGGCACAATGGTACGTATTTACGGCTTTTAGTCCTGGAGCTCAATGGTTGGAGCGCTCGCCTCGCAAGCGAGAGGGCCCGGGTTCGATTCCCTGGTGGGGCGAAAGCTCAGGCAAGTTTCCTTATTCAACACGCGCGCCTCTGTTTACCAGCAGTCAGTAGGAACCCGGTTGTTAGTCGATTGGCGGGTTAATAATTAGTAATAATTGTTTAAAAAAAAATGCTCAATCCACGGCTGTTGGTGGGGACGCTGCTGTGCGCGATTGGCTGCCGCGTTTCGCCCGCAAAATATATAAAATATACTCTTTACTGCGAAGCGCATTGAGACGTCTCGAAGCCGCGATAAGGCCTTATGTGAAATGCAAGGGGCTATTATTATTAATATTTGTGGGTAACAGTGTGCGAAAGAGGCAGCCTGACCAGGTAGGAGCCGAGCGATTGCAGGTCCAAAGGATTCTAACGATCGTGCCTCTCTCTCTCTCCCGCTCTCTCTCTCTCTCCTCTCCCCGGCTCAGCGATACCGCACTCCTTCACGCACCAGAAGCCATTCGGAGTCGGAACCAGAAGAAGAGAGTAGCGAAACACCGCCTCACTGGAAAGAGGAAATGCAGCGCGTGAGGACGTACAGAGCTTCCAGCGTCGACAAATGGACCAAAGGAGACAAGTACGGAACCTTCTGCCTCGTAGCCCTCGCGCCCTCCGTTTCCACCGCTGATGCTTTTAGCCGCTTCGCAGCCCGAAACTCTGGAACCCTCCCAATCCCTCCGCTTTGCCCCCTTCCCGCCTTCAAATCGCGCCTAAAGGCCTTCCTTTTTGACGGTGTTTACAGTCACCCCCTCTCTCCCCACCCCACCCACCCCACGCTCCCGGGAGCTGCCCCTGCGTGAAGTTGTTAACCGAGGAATAATTCCTTTCCCCCTCCCATCCCTCACTCCCCACCCCCGGCAGATTGAGATCTTACTCCGACCGGTGGGACGAGCGAAGCCTTTCACCCTGGTCAAGATCCTGGTCACACGACGGCTACTACTCGGAGGATCAGAGCGCGGCCAAATCCAGGCACCCTGGGAAGCCAAAGAAGGAGAAGAAGAAAAGCAAGACGAAGAGGAAATCGAAGAAACAGAAACGAGCCAAGAGGCCCAAAGCCGGCAAGGAGAAGGCCAAGGTAGCCACCATACCTGCCGAGGTGGACTCGTCCCACTCCTCCAGTTTGGTGTCGGGCCATCGCGCCAAAAGTAATCCATCTTCGTCTTCCTCGAGGGAGTGGTCGGGATCCTCCAGCCCGCGATCCTCCTCAGCCGCCACCGTCTCCTGTTCCAGATCCAAATCCAAATCCGGGTCCCGGTCCAAGGAGAGGTCGAGGTCGAGGTGTCGACCGAGGGCCAGGTCTCGCTCCAAGTCCAGGTCTCGCTCCAAGTCCAGGTCTCGGTCTCGCTCCAAGTCCAGGTCTCGCTCTCGTTCCAAGTCCAGGTCTCGCACCAGGTCTCGGTCCCGGTCCCAATCGAGCTCCAGCTCCACCTCGTCCAGAAGCAGGTCCGCCTCCCGGTCCAGGTCCAGGTCCAGCTCCACGTCCAGGTACGGACGCAGCGCGTCGCCCGGACACGCCAGGTCGCGCCGCAGGAATCGGGGCCGCGGGAAGCCGGAGGCGGCCTCGAAGGGGAGCGAGAAGGCGGAGGCTCGGGGAGGGGGCGGGGGAGGGGCGGTCGCGAAGGCGGCGGAATCCGCGGGCGCGGTGCCTTTGAGCGAGAGCCCGCCCCCCTCGCGCTGGAGACCGGGGCAGAAGCCCTGGAAACCCTCCTACGTGCGGCTGCTGGAAGCCCAGGCCAAGCTGAGCGAGGCCACGCCAACAGCCAGCAGCCAGGACTCCCGAGACCACCGTCGCCACCGGCTCCGTTCCCTCTCCTCGGACCATCGGCCCAAAGATTCCGACGGCCGGCGCCGCTACCCCTCGGGCCGCGACACCGACCGCAGTTCCAGCTCGGACTACCGGAAGAGCTCGAGGAGCAGAGAGCTCAGCTCCCTCTCCAGGAGCCGCTCGCGCTCGGCCTCGAGGAGCAGTTCCCGGTCCCGGACGCCCGGCAAGTCCCAGTGTCGCCGGGAGAACTCCTCCTCCTCCTCCTCCAAGTCATCCAGTCGCTCGGAGTCCGAGGAGGAGGAGGAGGAGGGGCTGGCGCACAGCGAGGACGATCAGCCTGGCGTTCGCAGGAACAGGAGCTCGGAGCCTCGGAAACGCGTTAAAGACCCAACTCCGATCCCTGAACCCGAACCTGAACCTGCGGCCAAGGGGGGCGACGGGAAGCAGCGAGGGAAGAATAAGCAAACCCCGGGGGCCTCGTCGGATTGTTCCAGCCGAGGCGACCGAGAGAGGGGGAGGGAGGCGGGAGAATCCCAGAGGACGAGCAACAGGCCGAGCCCTCAGCCCGATAGGCGCGAGAAGAAGGGGAAGAAGAGCGAGCGCCGAGGGGACGGAGTGTCCGACAGGGACCCCGTCGCCAGAGAGGGACCCCCGGAGGCCAAGGTCACGGCACCTCCCAGCCGGCCAGCTCCCCCGCGGCCTGACAGGCCCACCACCGCGAGGGACGAGCCGAGCGTCCCGCCCGCAGAGCTCAGCCGCGAGGGCAAAGGGGGGACGGCCTCGAAGAGGAGCCACAAGCGGAGCAGGTCACCGAGCGAGACCGAGGCCGAGAGGGGGAGGGAGAGAGAGGGCGGCAAGAGCAGCAAAGCGAAGACCGGGTCCGGCGGCGAGGAGGAGGAGGAGGAGGGAGAGGTTGCGCAGAAAGCAGTGGGAGTAGTACAGGCCGAGCGAGGGTGTCCCGCCAAGCGACCCAGGTCCCAGCCCCGGTCGCCCACCCCCAGCTCATCCCCGGCCTCCTCCGCCTCTGACTCCGAGAGCCGGAAGTCCACGGCCCACGGCAGCTCGGAGGAGTCGGGCGTCTCCGGGAGCGAGGGGGCGAGGAAGCGGCGGAGGAGGAGGAGGAGGAGGAGGAAGAAGCTGAGACGCAAGGTCAAGAGGAAGAAGAGGTCCAAGTCACAGGGCGGCAAGGTGAGGAAGAGCAGCGAGAAGAGGAAGAAGAAGAAGAAGAAGGACAAGAAGGTGGAGAGGCTGAAGGAGAGGTTTCACTGGCAGCCGCCCCTGGAGTTCGGAGAGGAGGACGAGGAGGAGGTGAAGGTGAAGGCCGAGGGCAAGGGTAAAGGTGGAGGTGCAGCCGCGAGGAGTAAAGCCGAGAGCATCGTGGCCAATTCTTCGCCGGATCACGAGCCCCCGAGCCAGGAGAACGCCCGCCCTCCCGAGACCCCCAAGGGCAGCAGCTCGGGGCTAAAGCGGGGTCCGGCGTCGCCCCGCGCGGCCCCCAGCAAACCCGAACCCCCCCAGAAAGGGGCGGACAAGAGGAAGTCCCCCCAGCAGGGCCCCAAGCTCCCGCCGAGCCTGGAGAGGAGCAGCCCCCCACCACCGCCGCCACCGCCCAGCACCCCCGCCAGCACGACCACGGCCACCACCCCCCCAGTGGCCCCCGGCCGCGGCCAGCGGGAGGCGTTCCCGGGAACGCCGGCCGGGTCTGGGGTCCAGGAGGTCAAACGCGGCAAGAACCAGCAGGAGGTGGGCCAGGCTCCCCAACCGCAGGACGTGAACGGAGCCGTGGCGGAGACCGAGCTCAAGGCCAAAGGCAAAGAGGGCCCGGAGGCAGCCGACAGCGGCAAGTGGAAGCCCCTGAAGGGTCTCCCGGCCCCGGCCCTGGCCCTGGCCGGAGCCCCAGCCGCAGCCGGTGCCGGAGCGAGAGGCAGCCCCAAAGTGGTGGCCGAGACCAAGACCGAGGCCTCCCAGGCCGATCAGAAGCCCCCGGGGCTGAAGATCGAGATCAAGAGCAAGCGCCGGGTCAAGCCGGGCTCGCTGTTCGACGAGGTGCGGAGGACGGCCCGACTGAACCAGCGGCAGAGGAATCGGGAGAGCTCCTCCAGCGAGGAGGGCTTCCCCTCCAGGGACGGCAAGCGCAGGTCCAGCAGCCGCAGCACGTCCCGCGGGCACTACCGCTCCACCTCCCGCGACGCCAGCCATTCCCGCACACGCTCCCGGTCCTTCAGCCAATCCAGGAGCCGCTCGCGGAGTTACAGCTCGTCGTCCAGGTGGGTTCTCTCTCTCCGTGCTGTGTGTGCGAGTCTGAGCTCACAGTCCAGGCTGACACGGACATTGGCCAATGCTAATAACAATTAGTACCGATTATGGCTAATAATAATAATAATAGTAATAATAATAATCACGCGTCTATACTATAGGACCACGGAGCTGTCTCGAAGCTTGGCAGAATGTACTGTCACGTGGATTTGTGTGGGATTTTTTTTTTCGGATGGGTTTAGGACATATTTAGATTTTTATTCGCTTCGACGTTGGGTTTCGTATTCTTTGTTAACTTTGAACGTTTTGATGCACTTTTAAATCCTTTTTTTATTTTAAATTCGCTTTTTCGAACGTTAGGTCCGGGGTTGTGGGTTCAATACGTAATAATAATATTAATAATATTAATAATCCTGGCATTTGACCCAACGCCTTATCAGGCTGTTGAGACGTCTCAAAGCGCTTCACGGGTTACACTGTAAGGTGAATTGACTGTGTATTTTGTGGGCGAAACGCGGCAGCCGATTGCGCACAGCGACGTCCCCCACAAAGAGAGAGGACCCGGGTTGCTTCGGGGGCGAAACCTTAGGCCCGTTTCCTTACTATGTGTACCTAGCGGTAAGCCGGAATGGTCACTCAACCCACGACTGTTTGAGGGACACAGCTGCCCGCAACCTTCTGACTCGGAAACGAGAGCGTTACCGCTGAGCCAGGCCGTTTCCAAGTTCTGTACGATGTTTACGCCGTCCGCTGGTTAAAACTGCAGGAGGGGATAGGAAACGGAGGGGGCCACTGAGTTTATTAAATCGCGGTAAATCCTTTAATCCCATTTCCCCTCCCTTTCTCCATACTTAATGCCCTTACAGTAAGTCAGGTCTAGATGAGATCAGCTAATTTTGTCAGGCGTCTGTAAGTCAACTAAGTTTAATTAATTACCAACACGCTTCCCTGGAGAATAGTTTTCTTTCCGCTGTGGGGAGGAGGGAGAGAGGGAATGTATTCCAGACAAGCAGTTCAGATGGTAAACTTTCATCCTCGTATTTGATGGAGCGCCTTGTGACATCGTTGAGTGTAGTGACTGGGTGTTTTGTGGGCCGGGAGCAGCAGCCAAGTGCGCACAGCAGCATCCCACACCGTCCTGGATTGAAAGTGACCAATTTATTTATTATTGTTTTTTGTGGCTGTGGGTTAATTTGCAGATCACGCAGTTACAGCAGAAGCCGCAGCAGAAGAAGGTACAGCAGGGATCACTCGAGAAGCCACAGCAGCTCTTACAGGAGTTACAGAAGCCATAGGTAATAACAACAACAATAATAATCATCATCATCATCATCATCATCATGCTTGTCACTGATCCAGTGCTTCTTATTCTGGCAATCCACCTCGTGAGGGGGTTCATGTCCGCGCTTGTCAAACGCCAACTCGCTCTGTGCTCCATGGTCCAGGAGCGTCGTCCTGAGCAAAACAACATCCACAACTTGCACTTATATAGCGCCCTCCACACAGGGCAGCGTCTCAGAGCGCTTAACAGTGGCGGAGCCTGGATAAAGCACTGGATCAAATGAAAGAACTATTTATTGGCTGTTTCCTCTTATTTTCTCCTCTCATTCCCACCCCCGATAGCCTTTTATAGCATCCAGATATTGGTCTGATATACTGTATGTACATTCCCTACCAAATTGGTTAATTTACATTGTTTAAATATGTAGTGACTTGTTTATTAAGTAGCTTGACCTCCATACTGAACACTCGCTCGCTCGCTTTTTGATGAGATGTTGGAAAGTATTTTTTCCCACGATGTTGCGTTCTGCTGGAGTTCGCCCGAACAAGATTAATTAAGCCGATCGTGAGCAGCTCGGCTTCCTGCGTTAGGTACCAGATCCTCTTCAGAGCTTTACTACATATTCATCCCCTCCTCGCCACAGCCACCATCTGATCGCAGGAGCTATTTATTCACTGTTTATTCTTAGCTGACTTGGCGCTGAGTGTAGAGCAGAAAAATGTTCCTTCTGTTGGCTGCAATACGTAGCATTGAATGGACCAGGATTTTTTTTCTCCCAACTGTCTGGAGACAGTTAAATGCTGGAATTGCATTGATTCACACTGGCAGGAGAAGTGGAAAGAGTTTCTAACTCTAGGTGTCGGCCTGGCTCTCGCCTCTGAGTCAGGAGGCTATAATAATAATAATAATCCTTGCATTTGATATAGCGCCTGATCACGCCATTGAGACGCCTCAAAGCGCTTCACAGAATATACTGTAAAGTGTGTATTTTGGGGGCGCACAACAGGGCCCACAAACAGTCGTGGATTGAGTGATTGGGTTTTGTTTTTGAAGGGATTATTACCCCCAGAAAGCGATCCACCAATCGACTAACAACCGGGTTCCTACTGACTGCGGTAAACAGAGGCGCGTGTGTGTGTGGGTGTGTGTGTGTGTGTGTGTGTGGAGTGAGGAAACTTGCCCAACATTTCGCCCTGACCTGCCCGGGAATCAAACCCGGGTCCTCTCGCCTGCGAGGCGAGGGCTCTAACCCCTGAGCTACAGGGACTCCAAAGTAAACAGTGGGTCTGAGCCACTTGCCAGGACTGACATTCCCAATGCCGTGCTCGTGGGGGGGAGAAGGGGGAGGAAATCACACCACATGGTGGCAGGTGCTGTCCTTTGGGTGAGGCATTAAGCAGATTGCGGTGGATGTTAATGAGAACCCCACAGTGCTATCCGACTCGTGTATCTACAGCACGTTAAAAACAAGCACTTTACCGAATAAGATTAATCAGAAGCGGAGTGAGTATCAAGGCAAACACGGTATCTAATTGACACCGGCAGCATCCCAGAAGGCTTGATCAGGGTTATTCCTTTAGCTCCCGTCTTTATCCATTCCCCCCACCCCAAACACCCCTCAGCAGCAAGCTACGCTCAGGTTATCAGCTGAGAGTCTGTGTTCACGAGCAAAACGTAGTCCCGGTCCGGGTTCCGTTGAGCCAGGAGGGGTCGCAGTATTCCAGGGTACTGATGACAGCTCAGCCCGGCCCGGCTTGGCTCATCAGCAGGACCTAGAGGGGCCGACTGGTCGCTGGGGACAGGAAATCCTCCCCCTCAGCTCCTGTTAACCCCGCAGCCAAAGCGGTACCTAACGGGGAGGGTGGCCCTCGCTGGACACGCAGCGGGAACGCTTGGCCAGGCAGTGAAGTTTGAAGCTTCATCCTTTCCGTGCCAGTGAAACTCCGCAGCCGGTTTAAGGCGCAAAATTCAATTAAATCTGATCCTGATCTGATTTCCTCAAAAAAAAAATGACTGCTTTGTGTCCCGCACAGAGAGAGAAAGAACCTGTAGTTCTTAGAGTGCCTTCTCACATCACTGCTGTCAAGTCTAGTGAGTCTTTTTTTGCAGGCAAGTGTTCACATTGCCAAGGCCATCTCTTGTGTTTAGCACAACCGTAGACAAGAGAGTTGTTAGGGTCTGGAATGCAGTGCCTGAAAGGCTGATTGAAACAGATTCAGTAACAACCTTCAGGGAAGTAGATAGGTACTTGTGAAGGAAGAAAATTGCAAGGATATGGGGAAAGAGCGGGGGAATGGGATTGATTGGGTAGCTCTTCCAAAGAGCCGACACAGGCACAATAGGCTAAAGAGAGCTCCTTCTGTGCAGTAATAATTCTATGTTACGATGGGGGTATCATAACCGATCGAGAAGCTTCTCCCGAAGATTGTTATTCTGTTATTTCACCTCCCCTCAATGGGAAATAGACATTCACCTTATTTAACATAATAATTATTATTATTAATGCATATTTGGTGATGTAAAAACAAACATAGTTCCTATAATCGTATTATTATAGTATAATATATATATATATATAAAATCAAAAATGGCTTTGACAAAATACCTGGTGAACAAAATATGAACCTCCTGCTATTTAGAATCGTAGCTATTTTAGGAAGCTCAAATATATCAAGGAAAGTAATAACCATTCATATGTAAAGTGACAGTGTTATTGGTCTGGCTGACCATGACTCAAAACCGTTACGAAATTACCTCTATAATTGTTATAGCACAATACTAATATAATACTAATAATATAACAACAATATTATAATAATATAATAATAATCCCTACACTTGATGTAGTTCCTTTCACTTCAGGAGGACTTCACAAGATTCAAAGTGCTTCACAAGATTTACTGTGAGGTGTAGTGACTGTGGGTTGTGTAGGCAAACAGCAATGGAGAGGACCCGGAGCCCGTATCCAGCCTTGGGTGGGGAGTCGGGGAGGTTGTGGGGGTGGGAGATGAGTCTAGGACAGTGAGGTGCAGTGGAGGCCTGTTCAATACAATACTAATTGACACAGCGTCTTTCATGTTGGGGGGACGTCCCAAGGCGCATAACAGTCCTGGCTTGGCACCCGAGCTGGGGGTGGGAGCTGAGGGTGGGTGGGGAGCAGAAGGATGACCGAAGGGGCAGTCAAAGAGGTAGGTCTTGACGAGGTCTTTGGAAGCGGTGAGTGAGGGAGGGGGCGAGTTGAAGAGAGTGGAGTTCCAGAGAATGAGGGAAGAAATGGCTGAAAGCCTGACTGCCGATGGTGGGGCTGGGTGGGGGGCATGAACAACAACAACAAATTATATTTACACGGCACGTTTCACGTCAGGAGGACATCCTAAGGCGCCGGACAGTTAAGGGTTTGCACCCGAACTGTGGGGTTGGAATCAAGAGGGTGGAGGGGAGGAGGAGTGCGGGTGGGAGGATGAGGAAGGTCAAAAAGGGAAGGTCTTGAGACGGGGCTTGAAGCGAGGGAGGGAGATGGATGGGGGGCGGTGGGGACGACACGGAGCAGGTCAAGCGGAGGGAGCGGGCGGACAGGCTGGTAGGGGGGGTGGGGGGTGAAGTGGTCGCGGAGGTAGTGGGGAGCACAACGGGTGGGGGGGGTGGGCTTTAAAAGTAGTAGAAGCAGTGAGAATAAACGAGGCAGGGTCTGGAGCAAGGGGAGGGAGCCTCAGGAGACCACACCTTTCCCCAGTTTGATATCTGTACCTTTCTCTCTTCAAACAGTAGAACTTATAGTCGAAGCTTCACTAGAAGCCTGTCCTCCAGAAGCTACTGCTGGTCTAGGTGCGTATCGGAGACTGCTCTGTTTGTTGCGGGCGATATTTCCGTCCACTCGTGTCCAGGGGAATGAGGTTCACCGAGTGCGACCGGGACAGTGTGTTTTGGGGGATAATGCCAGATCCAGGTAGTCAGGGCTTCTCAATGAAATGCAAAGGTTCTGACGAAAGGTCCTTGACCTGGAACGTTAAGTCAATTCTTCCCCCTCGCCCCGGACCTGCTGCCTGGTCCCAGCGACTTCTGTGCGGACATCAACAGAAAATAATCGCCAGTTCTTTATCCTGATTTGAAGTCAGGAGGCACCTTTTTCACGCAAAGGGTTGGAACCGAAGGAAACCTCTCCCTCCCCGAAACGGCTGTGGATTACGGCTGGTTCCGTGGAAATTGAAATGCTTGAGGCTGAGCTGGACTGACACTTGTTAGGTCAGGATATCGAGGGACACGGAGCAAAGGCAGGTAATTGGAGTTGAGGTACAGATCAGCCATGATCTAATGGAATGGAGAACGGACTCGAGGGTCTGAATGGCCTCCTCCTGTTCCTGTGTTTCTATTTATCTTCCCCCTCAACTTCCCAAATTTTATTCCCAAACCCACATCAGTCGGCTGCTTGTCTGCGCCTCCGTCACAGGCACGGATTAGCTGCCACGTTTGCTTAGTACCCAAACTCACTTTGTTTCTGATCGAGTTTACGAGCGAGTTGCTGGGCGGGTCCTCGAAGGCAAGTTACCCAGGTCTCAGCCGGTCTCGACTCACCAGCAGTTACCTCCCAAACGCACAGCACACTCTGGGGTCCCGTTTCCACCCACAGCCCCCCCCTCCCCCCCCCCCCCAACACACACAAACACATACACACAAGCCAAGCCTCAGCTCTTGCCAGCCTGTGCCTGATACTGCCTGGAATTAGGTAAGCAGGGGATCGAGAGAGCGACGTGGAGCTGCGATGGTGGGGGGGGGGGGGGCGGGGGGTATAAATGCAGAAAAAAATCTGCGGAAATCCTACTTCAGTGAGCGAGTAGTAAACGTATGGAACGGTCCCTCGGGCGACAGACAGACAGACGGACGGACGGCGAAATTTGTTTCAAGGACAAATGAGATCGATTTCTGCTCGAAAGTAATATGTGGGGGGGCTACAGGGGATAGTTTGGGGGCACGGCGTGTCGGGCTGGTGGAAGGTGAACTTGCTGGATCTTGGTTTTGTTTCGCCAGCAAATTCTTAGGTTCTTATGACCACTGAGCGGTGGTTGGTTTCTGTGGGTGTGTGTGTGAGTGTAGGTGCGTGTGTGTGTATGGGTGTGCGTGTGTGGGCGTGTGTATGGGGGTGGGGATGTGTGGGTGTAGCTGTGTGTGGGTGTAGCTGTGTGTAGCTGTGTGTGGGTGTATGGGGGTAGGTGTGTGGGTGGGTGTAGGGGTGTGTGGGTGTAGGTGTGTGTGTGGGTGTAGGTGTGTGTCGGTGTGAGTGTGGGTGTATGGGGGTGAGTGTGTGTGTGGGTAGGTGTGGGTGTAGCTGTGTGTGGGTGTGTGTGTGGGTCACTCTGCGGCTGATGTGAACGTTTGGAGGAGGAGGAGGACTGTGGGGTATTAATGCTGTGACTTTTTTTGGACTCAGGTCCGACTCCTACGATTCCTACGACAGCAGGAGCCGGAATCACCACAAGTCACGAAGGTCCAGGTAACAGATCCAGGCCCTCGGGGGTCTTGCTCCGTTCACCCCCCCACCCCCCGACCTCCCAACCCCAAATCAGCCTGTCCGCTCCCTCCCTCCTGCTTCGGGACCCCCGCACTTCTTCCCCCACCTTTGCCACTCAGGCATTCAGGCTCTCTGCCCCCGCACTCCGGAACTCTATCCCGCAATCCCTCGGCCTCACCCCCTCTCTCGCCTCCTTCCAGTCCCGTCTAAAGACCTTCCTCTTCGCCCGCTCCTTCGGGCCGCGCCCCCCCCCCCCCCCCCCCCCCGCCCTCCTGACCCAGCTCGGTTCCCCCGTCTAAAGACCTTCCTCTTCGGTCAGTTCGCTTTGAAACGTCACAAAGACGTGATGAGGCGCTATCTCAATCGCAAGGATTATTATTATAATTATTATTATTATTATTATTTTCTCTCCAGAAGCAGAAGCCGGAGCTACCGATCTTACCGTTCGTACAGCCGGAGTGAACGGAGTTATTCCCGCCATCGGAGCCACAGTGAGAGCAGCAGATACAGCTGATGAAGCATAAGTCCCTTGATTTTTTTTCCCCCACCCCCATCCCACCCCCCCACCACCCCCCCTTTTCGTGTGGGGTTTTTTTTTTGCGTGTGCGCGCGGGAAAAGACTTTCTGCACAGATTCACATCTTTATTTATTGAAGGGCTGACGGGTCCGAAGCCATCGCTTTGACCACCTGCGTTTCAAGCGACAAAAAAAAAGAAACGTGCGGCAGAAATAAATACTTTATCAAAAAGATATTATTTTCTTCGTTCCCCGAACCCCACACTTTTCTTTTTCCACCCCCCCCCCCCCCCCCAAATATAATGGACATCGACCCTACTCTCTTCGGCGTTTCTTACCCGGAGAGAAAATGCAATTTGTATCTGCGTTTTTGTAAGCAAGCAATAAAATTTACATTTAATAGGTACTGTACTTAACTGCGTTCTTCTGTCGTAGTTGAATGAGAAGGCGAAAATTTTCATACGTTAGATTTGCCCTATGTTAAGTTTTTTTGTGTTCAGTTTACCCCCACCCGCCCTTACTCCCCTCCCCTCCTCAATACCCCCCCTTCCCCCCCCCCCCCCCCCCACGCCCTCCCTGTTTTTAGAGGGTCCATATTAAAAGGTTTAAAATGTATTGAAAGACGAGCCATTGTTGAAATGGCCGATTGCTTTGTGTGTGTATATTACACATATTAAACACCTCGTAAACTGTGGTCTGTTGTTCGTGCTTCAGTCTGTGGGCAATGCGGTGTGCGGCGAGTGCTCTGAACTTGGCGGCTCCACCCCCGAGGAGGCCGATTCAGCTCCCAACTGGGACCCCCCCCCCGGTTTACCTCCCACTCCGTGGCGAATAATAATAATAATAATAATAATCCCGGCGTTTGACACGGCGCCTGATCACGTCGCTGACACGTCTCAAAGCGCTTCACGGGATGCACCGTAAAGTGGATTGACTGTGTACTTTGTGGGCGAAACGCGGCAGCCGAGCAAAAGCGATCCGCCAATCGACTAACAAACCGGGTTCCTACTTACCGTGAGGTAAACGGAGGCGCGTGTGCGTGTGTGCGTGTGCGTGTGTGTGTGGAGTGAGGAAACTTGCCTAAGGTTTTGCTCTGCCCAGAATCAAGCCCAGGTTTTCTCGCTCGCGAGGCGAGGGCTCTAACCACTGAGCTACTGAACTCCCGATAGTCACAAGTGATGAGCAACAACTTGCATTTTACATAGGGCCCCTCGAGCAACATTGACGTCCCACTTTAACCAGCGACACTGAGATGCTCTCACTAATCCACTAGAGGGAACAGGCGCAGAGGAGCTCGTAACCATCCGGTCGGTGTGGTGTCCCTGGCGCTAAGGAATAAAGTATTAATTAATAATCCTTCCATTCGATATAGCGCCTTATCACGTCTTGTACGTGTGCGCGTGTGTCTGTGTGTGTTCTCTGTGCGGTGCGGTCTCTGCGGGTACGTGTGTCCATCTTTGTGTGCACACGTGCGCTCTGCCTGCGTATGGATTTTCCGTTTTCTCTCTGTGTGTAATATGTCTGCGGGTGTGGGTGTGTGTGTGTGTGTGTGTGCGCTCTCTTTGAGTCCGCGTGTTTTCTTTGCGTCAGTATATGTGTATTTTATGTGTGTGTGTGTGTGTGTGAGTGTCAATAGACTGAAATAAACACAATTATTTGCACTTTCTCAGATAAAGTGAAAGTTTCCAAAATATGAACGAGAAAATTGACCCAACTTCCGACTGAGAGACGTTTAACGCTGTCACAGCAGTTCGGACACTCAATCCACGACGGTTTGTGGAGACGCCGCTGTGTGCAATTGGCCGCCGCGTTTCGCCCACAAAATACACAGACAATGTACAGTATGTTCTGTGAAGTGCGGTAAAACATCTCAACGACGTGATAAGGTTCTATTCTCGTAGTAGTCCCGTAACCAGAGGTGTGTGGAGTAAGTAAACTTGCCGAAGCTCTCGCCCTGCCCCGGAATCCAATCCAGGTCCTAAGCCTCGCGAGGCGAGTGCTCTAACCAATACGCTACAGGAGTCCATGGATAAGGCGCTATATCAAGCGCAAGGATTATTATTGTTAACAGCCCCCCCCGGGGAAGCAGAGAATATTATTTGTTTCAAGAACAAATTAGATAGATTGCTGCTAGAAAATAATATCTGGGGTTACAGTATATATATACAGTACATGTCAAGCGACTGCCAAGATGGTGGAAGGCGAACTAGAACTGGAGTCCCTGGAGCTCAGGGGTTAGAGCTCTCGCCTCGCGAGCGAGAGGTCCCGGGTTTGATTCCCGGGCAGGTCGGAGTGAAACGTTGGGTAAGTTTCCTCACTCCACACACACACACACACACACACACACACCACACACACACACACACGCGCGCCTCTGTTTACCAGCAGTCGGCAGGAACCCGGTTGTTGGTCGATTGGCGGATCAGTTTTCTGAGGGTAATAATTCCTTTGAAAAAAAATAATAATAATAAATTGGTCCCTTAATCCAGGACTCTTTGTGGGGACGCTGCTGTACACAGTTGGTTTCTCCCACAAAAATATGCAGTCAATTCGCTTTACAGTATATTCTGTGAAGCGCTTTGACGGGTCTCGAAGATGTGATGAGGCGCTGTGTCAGACGTAAGGATTGTTAGTATTATAGATGGACCTTAGTCTTCTTTCGTCGGCAAAACAAGCGCTGAGTGTGTGTGTGAGTGAGTGTGAGAGAATGAGTGAGCGTGAGTGAGTATGTGAGTGTGCGTGATTGAGTGAGTGAGTGTGAGTGAGTGTGAGCATGAGTGAGTAGTGAGAGTGAGTGAGTGAGTGAGTGTGAGTATGAGTGAGAATGAGAGCGAGTGTGTGAGTAGTGAGTATGAGTAGTGAGTGTAAGTAGAGTGAGTGAGTGTGTAAGTATGAGAGTGAGTATGTGAATATGAGAGTATGTGAGTAGTGAGAATGAGTAATGAGTGTGAGTGAGTGAGTGTGTGAGTGAGAGTGAGTGTGTGTGTGAGAGTGTGTGAGTGAGTGAGTGTGTGTGAGTGAGTGAATGAGTGAGTGTGTGAGTGAGTGAGTGAGAGTGAATGAGTGAGTGAGTGTGTGAGAGTGAGTGAGTGAGAGTGTGTGAGTGAGTGAGAGTGAGTGAGTGAGCGTGTGAGTGAGAGTGAGTGTGTGAGTGAGTGAGAGAGTAAATGAGAGAGTGAGTGAGTGAGTGAGTGTGAGTGAGAGAGAGTGAGTGTGTGAGTAAGTGAGAGTGAGTGTGTGAGTGAGAGTGAGTGTGTGAGTGAGTGAGAGAGTGAATGAGTGAGTAAGTGAGAGGGAGTGAGAGTGAGAGTGAGTGAGTGTGTGAGTGAGAGTGTGTGAGTGAGAGTGAGTGAGTGAGTGAGTGTGAGTGAGTGAGTGAGAGTGAGTGAGTGAGTGAGTGAGAGTGTGAGTGAGAGTGAGTGAGAGAGTGAGTGAGAGTGAGTGAGTGAGTGAGTGAGTGTGAGTGAGAGAGGGTGAGTGAGAGAGTGAGTGTGAGTGAGTGTGTGAGTGAGAGTGAGAGAGTGAGTGAGAGTGTGAGTGAGAGTGAGTGAGAGAGGGTGAGAGTGAGTGAGTGAGAGAGGGTGAGAGTGAGTGAGTGAGAGAGAGAGAGTGAGAGAGGGTGAGAGTGAGTGAGTGAGTGTGTGAGTGAGTGAGTGTGAGTGAGAGAGTGAGTGAGTGTGAGTGAGTGAGAGAGGGTGAGAGTGAGAGTGAGTGAGTGAGAGAGAGAGAGAGAGTGAGTGAGTGAGTGAGTGAGTGAGAGAGGGTGAGAGTGAGTGAGTGAGAGAGGGTGAGAGTGAGTGAGTGAGTGAGAGAGAGAGAGAGAAAGAGTGAGTGTGAGTGAGTGAGAGAGTGAGTGTGAGTGAGTGAGAGAGGGTGAGAGTGAGTGAGTGAGTGAGGGTGAGTGTGAGTGAGTGAGTGAGAGTGAGTGAGTGAGTGAGTGAGTGTGAGTGAGTGAGTGAGTGAGTGAGTGTGAGTGAGTGAGTGAGTGAGTGAGTGTGAGTGAGTGAGTGAGAGAGAGAGAGAGAGAGAGTGAGTGAGTGAGTGAGTGAGTGAGAGAGGGTGAGAGTGAGTGAGTGAGTGAGAGAGGGTGAGAGTGAGTGAGTGTGAGTGAGTGAGTGAGTGAGTGAGTGAGTGAGTGAGTGAGAGAGTGAGTGAGAGTGAGTGAGTGAGAGTGAGTGAGTGAGTGAGAGAGAGAGAGTGAGAGAGAGAGAGTGAGTGAGTGTGTGAGTGAGAGAGAGTGAGTGAGTGAGAGAGTGAGTGAGTGAGTGTGTGAGTGAGAGAGAGAGAGTGAGTGAGTGAGAGTGAGAGGGTGAGAGTGAGTGAGTGAGAGAGAGAGAGTGAGAGTGAGTGAGTGAGTGAGAGTGAGTGAGTGAGTGAGAGAGAGAGAGTGAGTGAGTGAGAGTGAGTGAGTGTGAGAGTGAGTGAGTGTGTGAGTGAGTGAGTGAGTGAGAGAGAGAGAGTGAGTGAGTGAGAGTGAGAGGGTGAGAGTGAGCACAGTGAGGGGCAGAGCCTCTGTAACCGCACTCCGTCCCTCCCGGAGTTTGGAGATTGGCGTTTAAAGGGCTCCACATGAACAATGCGGAAATGAAGTCTCCAAAACTTTGGTGGAAAGTTTAGGTACAAAGGTTCTGACAAACAAAGACCAGAGGCAGTGATTCCCTGAGTTCATCTTTACCCCCAAACCCCACTCTATCTCTCTCTCTCTTTACCCCCTGAACCCCCAAACCTCTCCCCCCCTCTGGCAGGTGGTGGGGGGGACAGACACTACATGAGTTGCACTGAAACCCCCTCTCTCTCTCGGGGTTGTGGTCCCCCCTCAGGTGGGTAAGTCTCTGCATTTTTTTCTCTCTGCAATTAATTAATTGATATATATATGTGTATAAAATAATGCATTTATATATTTTGCAAATTGTTGTTCCCCTTTTTTCCTCCCCCCCTCCCCTCTCCCTCCCCCCTCCCCCCTCCCCCCCTCCACTCCCCCTCCCCCCCTCCCTCCCCCTCACCCCTCCCTCCCCTCACCCCTCCCTCCCCCTCCCAAACACACACACTTCATTGTAAACTTGACTTTTTGCATAAGTGCACAGTCTATCGTGTAATTATGGGGGAGAGAAGGGGGGGAGAGACTGGGGGGGAGGGGGGAGAGAGTGGAGGGGTGGGAGAGAGGTGGGGGGGAGAGACTGGAGGGAGGGGGAGAGTGTGGAGGGGGTGGGAGAGAGGTGGGGGGGAGAGAGTGGGGGGGAGGTAGGGGGGAAGAGACTGGAGAGGAGGGGGGGAGAGAGAGTGGGGGGGGAGAGTGGGTGGGGAGAGAGATTGGGGGGGGAGGGGGGGGGGAGAGAGTGGGGGGGGAGAGTGGTGGGGGAGGAGAGATGGGGGGGGAGAGAGGGGTGGGAGAGAGTGGGGGGGGGGAGAGTGGGGGGGGAGGAGAGATTGGGGGGGGGAGAGAGTGGGGGGGGAGAGAGTGGGGGGGAGGAGAGATTGGGGGGGGGGGGAGAGAGTGGGGGGGAGAGAGTGGGGGGGAGAGAGTGGGGGGAGAGAGTGTGGGGGGGGAGAGAGAGTGTGGGGGGGAGAGAGAGTGTGGGGGGGAGAGAGAGTGTGGGGGGAGAGAGAGAGTGGGAGGGGAGAGAGAGTTGGGGGGGAGAGAGAGTTGGGGGGGAGAGAGGGGGGAGAGAAGGGGGGGAGAGAGAGAGGGTGGGGTGGGGGGGGGGGTGGGGAAGGATTTGCCATTGCTGTGTTCCTGTGTATGTTGTCTGTGGAGGATTTATTCTGTGGCCTCAGTTTGAGGGGTGCGGACGGGGTTAACCCCCACTGTCAGGACCGCAGCCATTTCCAGTTCCCCTCCTCTCCTCTCCTCGGTGTCCGCGTCGTATTTTTAAACCCTTTTTAAGAAAACATGTCTGCAAACGTAACTTACCCGGGGGGCGGGGGCCTCCTCAACAAATACAACTTTCCTTTTCCTCTCGTTTTCCCTCACCCTTTGCCCACAAATCCTTTCGGGGCCCCAGAGCCTCACCGACCCACTCATACCCCACGCTTTCTGGGGTTAATAAGCCCTATATATATATATACATATATACATATATACATATATATACATATATATATATATGTGTGTGTGTGTGAAAGAGATAATTGGGTCACTCCGTCCACGGCTGTTTGTGGGGGGGGGTGGGGGGGGGGGAGACGCTGCCCGCCCGCGAAATATACAGTCACTGCACTTCACGGTGTGTTCTGCGAAGCGCTTTGAGGCGTTTCAGCCACGTGACCAGGCGCCGATCCGAAGGCGAGGATTATTATCATTACTATTATTATTATTATTATTATTATTATTATTATTACTATCGCTGTGTGAAGCTCTCGGTACGTTGGAGTCTCCTTTCCAGCACGAAGGGGAATTAGACGGAGCTTTGCGGCGGGGAGTCAGGCCATTCGTGCCCCGACTCGTGGGTCCAAGCTCCGTGTTGACCTCTACCCCTCCTAATCCGCCCGCCCCCGTACTCCTCTGCTCCCTTTCCCGCGTGATCGCCTCGAGGGTCAGGGCCTGGCCCAGTTGCGAGCACGCGCTCCGGGTCGGAAGCTTGTGGGGGTTCGAGCCCCGCTTAGGGTACTCGGAATCACGCGGTGCTAAGTTGCACCCCTTCTCGCCGGGAAACCGACGCTCCAACACAGCTGCTCGAAATCCAAAAAAAAAAGAGGAGAGGAGAGAGGGGGTTCCGGGCCAACAGTGAATCGCCCCCCGAATGATAACTCGCCGTTTGCTTCGTGTCCGGCTGTGGGACACGGCCGAATGCAAATGGGGGTCCGCGTTTGCCTGCAAGACGCGCGCGCGGTCGCGGTCCTGGACCGCGAGTCCCCGGCAAAGCGTTTCGAGACCGTTTGGAAGCTGTCGGCCCAGTTTTTAAGTGGTTTCTTAAACCTTGGTTCCCGGGGCACGTCCGCCCGGCGTGAACGGCGCCTCCAATAAATGCCACTTGTCCGTGTTGTTTCTGACAACGACCGTACATGTGTCTGTGGCGTGACAGCGTGGCTCAGTCGGTAGCGTGCGCTCTCTCTCCTCTCCCTCTCTCTCCTCTCTCTCTCTCTCTCATTCGCCTCCCGAGACAGGAGGTCGTGGGTTCGAGCCCGAGGAACGGTCCGCCGCCCGAACTGACACTCCACTGTGTCCCGACCAACGATTCTCCTCCCTCTGACCGTGCGCGGGGCGCGCCGCCGGGCGCGATCGGCCGCTGCGACGCTCCACCCGGCAGCGTACCCGGCGTCCCCTCTTTGGAGAGACGTCTCGACGACGTGAGATGCCGGGGATCGTTACTATTAGCGCTAAACACACGGGGGTCCGCGTTTAAAGAGCCGGCGCTCGGGGAGAGAGGGACAGAAGATCAGACCTGCAAACTGAGACGTTAAGCATCTTTCTCTCCCTCTCTCTCCCTCTCTCTCCTCTCTCTCCTTCTCTCTCTCCCTCTCTCTCTCTCTGATACCCTGGTTGGCAAAGTTGCTTTGCGTTATTTTGAGTGCTGCATTGTAATGGGAGAGGAGAGAGGTTGATCATAGCAGGAAAGGAAGGAAGGAAGGAAGAAAGAAGGAAGGAGAAAGACATCAGAGGGAGAGAGAAAGAGAGAGAGAGAGAGAGAGGGGGAGAAAGAGAGAGAGAGAGAGAGGCATTTAAATCCAGACAAGTCTCATATGATCAGAAAGACCCAATCAGCAATTGCTGTGTGCAAAGCCCCCCTTATGTCAGTTTGGACCCCCCCCCCCTCCCTTTTTCTCTCTCTCTCTTTTCTCTCTCTCTCTCTTTCTGTCTGTCTGTCTCTCTCTCTCTTTCTCTCTCTCTTTCTCTCTCCCCATTTTCCTCGTGTGAACATGGCGTTGAATGCAATGGGCAGAGGAGGTGTTTGACCAGGACCAGGACCCCAGGACCAGGACCAGGACCCCAGGACCAGGACCCCAGGACCAGGACCAGGACCCCAGGACCAGGACCTTCCTCTTATGGAGATCTCAACTTTTCTTGACGTCCCTTTGGTTTTGCAAAAGTGCATTGGAAGAGGAGAGAAGGGACAGTGGGTTTTGGTGGTGTTGTTGCACCTCTTCTCACTGGGAAACTGGGCATCAAAATGGTATTTAAACCTTTCACATCCCCTCTCCCACCACAAACCTCCTCCTCCCTCTCTTTTTTCTTGCTACTTATACTGTATATATATAGATTCTCTCTCTATCTCTATCTGTCTCTCTCTCTATCTCTATCTCTCTCTCTCTACCTGTGTCTCTATCTCTATCTGTGTCTCTCCTCTCTATCTGTGTCTCTCTCTCTATCTCTATCTGTGTCTCTCTCTCTATCTCTATCTGTGTCTCTCTCTCTATCTCTATCTGTGTCTCTATCTCTATCTGTGTCTCTCTCTCTATCTCTATCTCTATCTGTGTGTCTCTCTCTATCTCTATCTGTGTCTCTCTCTCCTCTCTCTCTCTATCTGTCTCTCTCTATCTGTGTCTCTCTCTCTATCTCTATCAGTGTCTCTCTCTATCTGTCTCTCTCTCTCTCTCCCCCACATCCTCCCCCCCTCCCCCCCCTCCCCCCCTCCCCAATTATTCTGTACATCTCTGTGTGTTCAAAAAGTTCCCTATTTTGGAGGGGATGAGGGGAGTGGAGGGGGTGAGGGGGAGTGGAGGAGGGGAGTGGGGGTGAGGGGGAGTGGAGGGGGTGAGGGGGAGTGGGGGTGAGGGGGGAGTGGAGGGGGAGTGGGGGTGAGAGAGGGGGAGTGGAGGGGGTGAGGGGGGAATGGGGGGAGTGGAGGGGATTGATTTATTTTTAAATCCCCGCAGTCTGTCAGGTTTCGGGGGCACTGTGAGTGCAGAGTTTCAGCGCAGAAATGGTTAAAGGACTGTGGATGGATTTCGGTTTTATTTATCAAAATATAAGAGGATTTTCCCTGCAGTGCGGATTTGGCGGTGTCTGTGTGTGTTGTGTTTGTGTGCGTGTGTTTTGTACATGTGTGTATGTGTATGTTTTGTACATGTGTGTATGTGTATGTTTTGTACATGTGTGTATGTATGTATATTGTGTCTGTGTTTTTTCTGTGTGTGTGTGTTTTGTGTATGTGTTGTATGTCTGTGTTTGTGTGTTGTGTGTATGTGTGTGTGTATTGTATGTCTGTGTTTGTGTGTGTTTTGTCTGTGTGTTTGTGTGTTGTGTATATGTGTGTGTGTGTTGTATGTCTGTGTTTGTGTGTGTTTTGTCTGTGTGTGTGTGTGTGTTTTGTGTATGTGTGTCTGTGTGTGTTTGTGTGTGTTTTGTCTGTGTGTTTGTGTGTTGTGTGTATGTGTGTTGTGTATATGTTGTGTGTATGTGTGTATGTTTGTGTGTTGTGTGTATGTGTGTGTGTTGTGTGTCTGCGTGTGTGCGTATATTGTGTGTGTATTTGGGGAGAGATTTATACATTGCAATCTTCACATCTCCTGCTGTTATGGAGAGATTGGCTGACCTGTGTGTGTGTGTGTGTGTATACATATATACACACACACACACATATATATATATATATATATGGAGAGAGAGAGAGAGAGAGGGAGTGTATCCCCACAACAATGGAGCGAGGCCGGTAACAAAAGAGTTAAAATTCCTGAGGATTTCAGATCCTAAGGCTTCTGAGAGAATGGCCGGGTCGCTCGCCCTGATTTGTAACACAAGTTGATGTACCTTTTGTTTTATATCTAGTCTCTCTCTCTCTCTATATATATATATATATATGTGTGTATATATAAATTATAAATGCATGTGACATTTTTTTGTGGTGCGAAAATCTGGTGCAGCCAATTTATTGAAATGGACACGATTGCAATCTGGCTGCCAGACAGTTACTTTATATATATATAGATAGAGAGAGAGAGAGAGAGAGAGGGCGAGAGTTATAGAGAGATGGGGGGAGGAGGAGGGATGAAGAGGAAGAGAGATTGCGTATTAAATGCAATGTTATAGCCCCTCTCTCCCTCCCTCCCTCCCTCTCTCTGTTATTTGTGCAAATGGCAATGCGCATTGATGGGTATTGTACCGCGATCCCTCCCTCTCTGAGCTGTGTGTGTGTGTCTGTCTCTCTCTCTGTGCATCTCTTGTATTGGAGCTGTGTGTGTGTGTGTGTTGTGCGTGTCGGTCTGTATTGGAGCTGTGTGTGTGTGTGCATGTGTGTGTTGTGTGTGTGTGTGTGTTATGTGTGTGCGTGTCTCTGTATTGGAGCTGAGTGTGTGTGTGAGTGTGTGTGTGTGTTGTGCGTGTCGGTCTGTATTGGAGCTGTGTGTGTGTGTGCGTGTGTTATGTGTGTGTGTGTGTCTCTGTATTGGAGCTGTGTGTGTGTGTGTGCGTGTGTTATGTGTGTGCGTGTCTCTGTATTGGAGCTGTGTGTGTGTGTGCGTGTGTTATGTGTGTGCGTGTCTCTGTGTTGGAGCTGAGTGTGTATGCATATGTCTCTCTGTGTCTGTCTCTGTATTGGAGCTGTGTGTATATCTCTGTGTCTCTCTGTGTCGCTCTCTCTGTATTGGAGCGGTCTCCGTCTCTCTGTCTGTGTGCATTGCTGCGGATTAATGTTTAGCTGAGCCAACGCCATTTCAATGCCCTTGTCTCCCTTCCCCCAACCTCGATTGACTCGAGAGGAACAGAAACGGTTAAAGAGACAACAGTGCTTCCCTTGGCCTGCCTTGGGTTATGTTAAACCCAGCCTGGCGTTCCCTGTTATGCAGTATTTGCAGGCGCGCGAGTGTCAGTGTGTGGACACACATAGCAGTAACACAGGCCTGCGTGTTAAATTGTGTGTAAATCCACTTATTGCTGTGAATTTCTGTCACTGATTCCCCGCCGTGTCCCTCTCCGAATCTTATTTTTGTAATTGACTTTGATTTGTTACCACGAAACACGTTTGGTTTGGTTAAAAAATATATATATATACTGTGCGTGTGTGTGTGTGTATATATATATATATAAAAATAAGACTTGGACAAAAGAACCAGAGTGGGGATTTGGGAACGAGGAGAAATTATTCTACCCGGAGAGTTGTTACGCTCTGGAACTTGACCGCCCGAAAGGGGCGGTGGAAGGAGATTCGATCATAACTTTCAAAAGGGAATTGGATAGGGACTCGAAAAGAAAAAAATAAATTATTTTTTAATTGCGGGGCAGGTTGGATAGCTCTTTCAAAGAGTCGCGTTGGCCCGAATGGCCTCCTTCTGAGCTGTAATATGCTATGATTCTACGTTGTGTGGTGTGTGTGGGCTCTTCAACGCGTCTGTATTCTGATGCCTTTAAGATGTGGAGCAGTCGGTGTTCTGTATTGTCGGCTTGACGGGGTCGATCACAATCTCGTCTCCAGGGCACAATGTTTTGAGGGGCACAATTTTTGGGGGGCGGGAGGGGAGGGGAGGGGAGGGGGCTGTGGCTTTGAGCGCAGGACTGGGGACATTGAGGTCACAGTCTAGGTTGCGTTAGGAGAGCGAGAGAGAGGGAACTGGATCGCCAGACATGTCGTCCTTTGAATAACGATGATAATAATAATAATAATCCTTGCATTTGACATAGCTCCTTATTGTGTCATTGAGGAGCCTCAAAGGGGCTTCACGTCATATATTGTAAAGTGCAGTGACTGTGTATTTTGTGGGCGAAATGCGACAACCAGTTTGCGCACAGCAGCGTCCCCACAAACAGCCACGGAGCGAGCGACCGATTTTATTTGCGGGATTGTTGGCCGGGACACCGGGAGAGAGAGCGAGAGAAAGAGAGAGAGAGAAATGCCCTCTTCTTTTCCAATAGCGCCGCCTGAACAGGTAGACGGGACCTCAGTTTAATGTCTTATCTGAAAGACCTCCGACAGTGCAACGCACACACGCACACGCATGCGCACGCACACACACACACACACACAGAGCGCTGCGTTGGAGCATCGGCTTAGCTGCGTGACCCCAATTCCTGACGTGGGGGGCTTGAACCCGCAACCTTCTGACTCAGAGGCGGAAGCGCTACCGCTGAGCCAGGCCGACACATGCATGGATGAGACGTTAAACCAATGGCGGTTGGGGTGGTGGGTCCAGGCCAGCGTTTCCTCGGATAAATTGGCTGTTCGTGGCAACCTGCTGTGTGCAAACTGCCTGCCATGTTTGCCCGCGTTCCATATATAGCGCTTTGAGATGTTATTACCCCCCCCACACCCCGCCGCCCCCCCACCCATTCCACTCCGCCATCCGCTGCCTCCCCTCGGCCAGCTCCAGCCTCCTGTTAGACCCTCAATCCCTCCGCCTTCCTCCCTCCCTCCCCACTTTCAAATCCTACCTAAAGACCTTGCTTTTTGACCGTGCTTACAGTCACCTCTCTCCCCCACCCACCCCCGCCCCGCCCGCACCTCCGCACCAGGGTGACACATTGCTTCGAGACATCTCGATGAGGTGGTGAGGCGCTGTATCAAGTTTAAGAATTCTTCATCGTTATTATGAAAAGAGGAGGGTCCCTTTGGCCTGTTGGGTTGTGTCAAGTGGATGTTAATGATCCCGAGACACAGTTTGTTTAGATGAAGAGATGCTTCCTGACCAAAGTTTCTCCCTGTGTCCTGGCCAGAGTACCTCCCCCGTCCACAATCACCGACAGATTAAAAATCTGCTGTCGTTTCTGTTGCTGTCTGCGAGACACGTTTGCAATAACCAACGGGGGGATTTGATCCAGCGCCTCCCAGGGAACCGCCGTCGAGTGCAGTGACTGTGTGTTTTGTGGGCGCACGCACGTCCCACAAACAGCCACGGCCAGTTTTATCCGGGGAGCGTTGGCCGTTGACGCTACAAGAAAAATCCCTTTTTCTTTTCGAATAGTGCACGGGATAGCTTTCACCCTTCCCTGACACTGTACTGGAATGTCAGCCGAAGAATTAATAATAATAATCCTTGCATTTGATGTAGGGTCAACTTAGACTGTAGCTCTTTCGCCTCTTGAGTCAGAAGGTTGTGGGTTCAAGCCCCATGTCAGGACTTGGGGGTTGGGGGGGGGGGGATCACACAGTCTTATCACATGGTTGAGATGTCTCAAAGCACTTCACAGAATAGACTATAAAGTGGAAACAAATCGCGTAACATAAAGTGGATTGGCTGTGTGTGTTTTTTTGTGAATCCAGCAGCCAATTACGCACCGCAGTGCCCCACAAACAGTCGTGGATTGAGTGACCTAATTTTTTTTTGAGGGATTAATAAGGAATCCGTCAATCAGCGAGAACAAACCAGGTTCCTACTTGCCGCTTGGTAAACAGAGGGGTGAGGGTGCGTGTGTGTGTGTGTGTGTGGAGTAAGGACACTTGCCTAAGGTTTCGATTCTGCCCAGAAATCGAACCCGGGTCCTCTCGCTTGCGAGGCGAGTGCTTTAACCGCTGAGCTGCAGGACTCCCCAAGATTATGAGCCTGGACGATGAGCGCGGAGTCGTGAACCCACGACCGTCTGAGTCTAAAAAGGACTGCCTGAGTGCGGCCGAAACTAACCGAGACAACTCGCTTTGTTTTCCTCCTGACGTTTGGTTGTGTTCACGGTTTCGCAGCCCGTCATACGATGTGGGTTTTTGCGTCGCTTTAATGTGGGTGAGATCACACTCTCGGTTACTCCATCTGTAAAGTCTTTAGGGCAATGTGTTGTCTGCCACGAAGGAGTCTGGATGACAAACGGGCTTGGATCGAGGAGCAGTTCTAGGACATCCAAACATCATAAAGTGCTTTGCAAGTAATTATTGCCACGTTTTCGCAAGCACGGCAGCTAAGGGAGAGGGTGGGGTGGTTGGCACTGTAAAACCCCAAAGTGGGTGACTGTTCTAATAATAATAATAATTATAATATAATAATCACCCTTTGATATAGTGTCTTGTCACGTCTGAGAGACGTTTCACAGGACGTACTGTAAAGTGGATTAAATCCATATTTGTGGGCGACTCTTTTTATTTAGAGCAGGAGAATGGGTGCGGAGGAGAATGTAAAGGCAGGGGTGGGAGAGATTTGGCAATCGGGGCTCTCTGAGAGCTGGGGCGGGGCGGGGCGGGGGGGGGGGGTGGAGGGCGTAAGGAGCTGTCCTTGTGGTTTTCACAACCCCAGCCTCAGGGAAGGAGGGTGTGAAGAACACGGGCTGTGGTGAGAATTGTGGTGCATTCGTGCCCTTGATAACAGTGGAATTCAGGCCGGTGAAGCATTTAGTGTTATATGGTATGTCAGCGTGGCTCAATAAGTAGCATAGGAACAGGAGGCCATTCAGCCCCTCGAGCCTGTTCCGCCATTCTATAAGATCATGGGTGATCTGTACCTCAACCTCTTTTACCTGCCTTTGCCCCATTCCCTTGATCCCCTGACCTAACAAACATCTATCCACCTCAGTCTTGAAAATGTGAATGGATCAACCATAATCCATAGCTTTTTGTGGGGGAGAGTTCAGGGTTCCTACTAACCCTTTGGGTGAAAAAGTGCCTCCTGATTTCACTGCTAAACGGCCTAATTTTAAGATTATGTCCCCTCGTTCTGGATTCCTCCATCAGAGGAACTAGTTTCTTGTAACTGCGCTATTTAATCCCTTTATCATTTTAAACAACTCAATCAGATCAGCCCTCAACTTTCCAAACTCAAGGGAATACCGACCAAGGTGAGGCCACCTGTCCTCGGATAACTTGTTCAGGTGGTTGTTGAAGATCCTATCCCACAGAAAAGAGAAGGGAGTTTCTCTCTGGCGGTGTCCTGGCAAAGCGATCCGACTAACAGCCGGGGGTCCCTACTTTCTGCTAGGCAAACGCAGAGGCGAGTGGAGTAAGGAGATTTGCGTAAGGTTTCGCCCTGACCGGGAAACACACCGGGCTTTTGAGGTGAGCACGTTAACCACTGAGCTACAGGAGTCCACCGGTACGTGGTGTGTACGTGTGGAGGGTAACTGCTGGAGTTTAACCAGATGAGTGCCCTAATTCCGGAGAGTTATGCCCAGGTTTGATGTCCCAGCAAAGCAGCTTATCACCCAATGCTGACACTAGGCACAGCAGCCTTCGCTCAGCCCGGGGAACGCGATTGCAGATGAACGGGGGAATGCATAAAACACATCAGAATTTGACTTCAGAAACCGTGGCAACTCGTGTTGGGGAGTTTGGGAAAGATACACTTTACAGTAATCCCTGCGAAGTGCCGTGAGAGTTTTTGACACGGTGGGTCGCTATTTCAAACGCAAGGGGCAGAATAAAACGAGGCTGGAAGGAGGAGGAGGAGGAGGAGGAGGGGTGGGGTGGGGAGAGAAAGGAGAAGATCGAAGGTTCCTACTTTCACGTGCTGCTGAGGTCTGGGATTTGTTACAAGAGTCTTGAGAAGACAGAGAGCATCATCGCACACAGCAGTCTGAGCAAGTCTGGATCTGCGTGTGTATATTGGCAGTCGGAGATGCTGACCTGGCCTGTTTCCACGGGCAGGGTTTGTTACGAATTCTCTCGAGTAACTTTTCTTCTGAAAGCTCCTATTCAGTTCCCTCCCTGGATAAAATGACCACGGCAAACGCCATTTACGCAGGGCCTTTCACGTCGGGAGGGCTTTTCCAAGGCGCTTGGACGGTCAGGGATCCGCACCCCCCTCCTGATCCCAACCCCAACTCGGGTCCAAATCCTTGACCGTCCAGCGCCTTGGGACGTCCTCCTGACTTGAAAGGCGCTGTACAAATACGTAGGAACCCGGTTGTTAGCGAGTTGATGCTCCAATGCAGTGCTGGGGTGTGTGTCGCATTTTCGGAGATGGCCTTCCTTTGGAGGAGACATTAAACCAAGATCTCGTCTGCCTGTTCATGTGGATGTGAAAGATCCCACGGTGCTATTGGAAAAGAGGAGGGATTTTCTCTCTCCAGGTGTCCTGGCTGACAATCCCCCAAATACAACAACAACAACTACAAAAAGATTACGTTTGTAAATAAAATAGGGTGATGAATTTCATGGCCGTTTGTGGCTGTTCCTGTCCCTCCCCCAAAGAACGTACACGTGTGTGTGGAGCGGGGAAGGAGAGAAGAGGAGAATGTTTGCTTTAGCGATTTCCTGACAAATGCTGAATTTGCTGTATTGTTTCTACTGAGATGCTGACATAACCGAGCAGCTCTACGCTACTCCAGGGCACGGCTGATCTCGGCACAGCCCGGCCCGGCTCATTAGCAGGACCTGGAAGGGCCGACCAGTCACTGGGGACAGGGAATCCTCCCCCTCAGCTCCTGTTAACCCCGCAGCCAAAGCCCTAACTAACAGGGTAGGGTTGTCACAGCTGGACAAACAGTGGGAAGGAAGGCTTGCCAGTCAGTAATAGTAATAATAATAATCCTTGCATTTGCATTTGATATAGTGCCTTATCACATCTGTGAGACATCTTAAAGACATCTTGGAGTCCTGTAACTCAGTGGTTAGAGCACTCGCTTTGCAAGTGAGAGACCTGAGTTCAATTCCAGGCAGAGGGCGAAACCTTGGGCAAGTTTCCTTACTCCACACAGAGCCTAATAATAATCCCTCCAAAACCAAAAACAATAATAAATTGGTCATTTTCAATCTACGGCTGTTTGTGGGACATTGCTGTGCGCAATTGGCGGCCGCGTTCGCCCACAAATATACAGTCAATTCACTTTACAGTGTGTTCTGTGAAGCGCTTTGGGACGTCCTCCCGACGTGAAAAGCGCTATATCAAATGCGAGGATTATTATTATTATTATTAAAGCGCTTCACAGAATATAGTGTAAAAGTGTTCACGATGATACTCGTGCAGTTTGGAGTCTGTTGAGCATTGTTTCTACTCAGCGAGTATATAGCAATTGACCCTATAAGGTTGGATCTGTCCCATATTGGTTAGAGCACTTGCCTCGCAAGCGAAAGAAACTGGGTTTGAATTTCCAGGCGTGGCAAAACCTTGGGCGAGTTTCCTTACGCCACACAAACACCTCTGTTTACCCAGCAGTAAATAGGATCGCTTTTTGTTGAAAGGTAATAATCTCAACGACAAGATAAGACGCCTATGCGAAAATGCTGGGATTATTATTATTATATGGGACAACTGTGTACTGCTGGAATTTTTTTTTGCTGTGTTTAATTCCGTTAGCTTTTTAATTTCATTAGCTTGTGCGCGTGTGTGTGTGTGTGTACGTGTGTACACTGGAGATGCTGTCAGTTACAGATGGAAGTATAATAGTAATATTTGCCTGTATCGAGCTGGGGGGGGGTGTGAGGTGGGTGGGGGGCAGAAAATAGGATTTGAGTTGGAAGGATGTCTCAAAGCACTTCAGGATATTTACTGTACTGTGTGGTGACTGTATTTGGTAGGCAAATGCAGCAGCCAATTTGCGCTCAGCAAAGTCCCTCAAACAGTCATGTCGTAATTAAGCAGTTTTATCTGGGGAGTGTCAGCCAGGATTCTGGGAGAAAACCAAGATAGGATCTCGGGTTCTTTAACGTCCACCTGAGCAGCAGATGGGACCTCAGTTTTAACGGCTAATAGCTCCAAAGGGCAGTAGTTCTGATAATGTAGTAGTTCCCGGGCACAGCGAAACCTCAGGCAGTTTCCACACCGCCGCTGTGAAGTACCAGTCTAGATTATGAGTTTAAAGTCACGATCCATAATCTACCTACTCTAGATGGAAGAGTGCGACAGTACCAACTGAGGTAAGGTGGTAATAATAGTCGTAATAATAATAATAATCCTTGCATTTGATTTCGCACCTTACATTGTTGAGACGTCTCAAAGCTCTTCGCCGAATATATTGCAAAGTGGATTGACTGTGTATTTTGTGATCAAAGTGCGGCAGCCAACTGCGCCCAGCAGTGGCCCACAGACAGTCGGGTTCCTACTGACTGCACGGTAAACAGAAGCGTGTGGGGAAACTTGCCTAAGGTTTCGCTCGGCCGGGGAATCGAACCCTACAAGTGGCAGGCTGGAGGGGTGGATTCCCAATCAATACTCGGTGTGAATAATTGTGTGCGTGTTAAGTAGGAAAGTCAAATAAGTCTCCCGAGACTACTCAATAACTGCTTCAGGAAAGCATTCTGTCCTGAACTGAAATCAATTGTTGAGGAGAGGGTGTGGAGGATTGCATTGCAACACGTTGGGGGTAATTTGTGTCGGCTTGGCTCAATCATCTACTGCCAGCGCACTTGTCTCTGGGTCAGAAGGCTGTGCGTTCAGTTCAAGCCGAGACTGATGCTCCACTGCATCACTTGTTGGAAGGGCCATCCTTTGGATAAAATGTTAAAGCAGAGTCCTGTTCTGTGCTCCGAGACACTACCCTGCGTGAAGGGCACTATATAAAAGCTAGTTGTCGTTGTCTGCCTGTGCAGGACACGTTCATTCATGGTTAGAGCGCTCGCCTCGCAAGCGAGAGGATCCGGGTTGGGTTCCCGGGCAGAGCGAAGCCTCAGGCAGTTTCCTTACTCCACACTCACGCCTCTGTTTACCGAGCACTAAGTAGGAACCGGTTGTTAGTCGAGTGGTGGATCGCTTTACCGGGGGTAATATATTCTGTGAAGTGCTTTGAGGCCTCTCAACGATGTGATGAGGGGCTGTATCAAATGCAAGGATTATTATCGTGAGGATCTCGTGGCATTACTTGAAACGAGAAGGGAATTTCTCCCATTGTTAGAGCCAACAAATTCAAACATTTAAGATAATTGGCAAAAGAACCAGAGGGGAGACGAGGGGACTTTTTTTGTCCAGAAAGTTGTTACGGTCTGGAATGCGCTGCCCAAAAGGGTGTTGGAAGCGGATCCCAAAATGGCTTTCAAAAGGGAATTGCGTAGCTATTTCAAGCGCTTTGTGAGGGGCGCTATAGAAATGCAAGTTGTTGTTGTTGTTGAATAGGAAAAAATTGCAGGGCTATGGAATACCAACGGGGAGAGCCAACACAGGCATGAGGGGCTGAATGGCCTCTTTCTGCGCTGTAAGATTCTATGCTACAATTGCATTAAAATCCTTCCTTTCTTGTTCAGTGTCAAGCCAAAAACTTAACCCAGCGCTGCAAGTGAGGTGTGATTGGAGCTCCACATAATTGGAGAAGTACCTCCTTATGTTCAGCTACCAGGCGTCTTGTAATGAAGGCCAGAATGCCATTTGACTTATTGTCTGCTTGTTGCACCTGCAAATTAGATTTGAATGATTTATGAGTATGAACTCCTAGATCTTCACAGAGGGTGGTGAGGCTCTGGAACTCGCTGCCAGGAACTGTGGTCCAAGTCCAAAGCGTCGATGGATTTAAGTCGGTTCACGCAGTCGTGAGTGGATTTCCGTGGCGTACTGGTGATCCACCTCGCAAGCTGCTGTATACACCTTTCACGTCACTCAATCCACAGCTGTTTGTGGGGACGCTGCTGTGCGCAAATGGCTGCCGCGTTTCGCCAGCAAAATACACAGTCACTACACTTTACAGTATACTCTGTGTAGGGCTGTGAGACGTTTCAACGACGTGATAAGGCGCTGTACCAAATGCACGGATTATTATTATAAAGTAACAGAAGGGTTTAGGGAGGTTGGAGGCTCGTGTGGACTTTCTGGTACTCCATCCTTGAGCCCTCGCTCCCTCCTTGCTCACCTCTTTCAAGGGATATTTCAAAACCTGCCTCTTTGACCGCTCCTTCGGTCTTTTTTCTCCCCCCTCCGCCCCGGCTCAGGTACCAAGCCAGGACTACTTTGGGATGTCCTCCTAATATATGAAAAGTGCTTGTATTAGCATTTTATAGTGTTTTATGTTTTATAAAACGCTGGTTAGGCCTCAGCGAGAGACTGTGTTCAGTTCTGGGCTCCACACTTTAGGAAGGATGTCAAGGCATTGGAGAGGGTGCAAAGGAGATTGACCAACATGGTACCAGGAACGAGGGGCTTCAGTTGTCATGAGAGGCGAGAGAAGCCAGAATTATTGTCCTTGGAGCAGAGAATAGAAGACTTAATAGAAGTTTTCAATTATGAGGGGATTCAATAGGGTGAACAAGGAGAAATTATTTCCACCGGCGGGTGGGTCTGTAACCCGTGGATACAGATCGAAAATAGTTGTTAAAATTAACAGAGGGGAGGTGAGGAGGAATTTTTTCACACAGCGAGTTGTTGGGGTCTGGAATGCAATGCCTGAAAGGATGGGGGAAGCCGATTCGGTAACAGCTTTTAAGAGAGAAGTAGATAATTATCCGGGGAGGACATGTTTGCAGAGCTATGGGGGGAGACAGCGGGTGGGGGGGGGGGAGTGGGATTGATTTAGAAAAGCTCTTTTTAAAGAGCTGGCACAGACACGATGGGCCGAATGGCCTCCGTCGGTACTGTCTGATTCTATGATTAAAATTGTATTGAACACTGGCAGCGTCCAGTTAGGCTGAGTGCTGTCAGCCTGGCTCGTGTGGTTGCGCTCTCGCGCCGCTGGAGTCAGAAAGATTGCGGGTTCAAGCCCCGCGTCAAAAAAAAAACACTTTGGAGCTCATGTGCTAAGATGGGCCCCAGTCAGCGTCTCGCACACGCTGACTGAAAAAAAAAACAAGGGGAGATATTTACTGCAGTTTTTTTTTAAAAAGTTGTATTTTTATTTCCAGATGCATGGAATACTTTGCACATCTGGCTTAGTTTTGAACTGGCCTAAATACTTACCCAGTTGCATCCCTCCTCCCTCTTGTCTTTCTTGATCGTACTCGACACCGCCACCACGTGGAGATCAATTGGTTGGTGACCCCTGGTTTTGGCTGACACTCCAAAGCAGTGCTGGGTGGGGAGGGGGGGGGGGGGGTGGGGGGCGGTTACATTGTCCGATAATAATAATCCTCGCATTTGATACGGCGCCTTATCGCGTCTTCGAGGCGTCTCAAAGCGCTTCCCAGGCTATACGTACGGCAAAGTGAATTGACCGCGTAGTTTTGCGGGCGAAACGCGGCAGCCAATTGCGCACAGCAGGCGCCTCACTTTGGATGAGACATTAAACTGAGGTCTCGTCTGTGTCTGGAACTCCATCACACAGTCCCCCTCGGTTTCGCTCGCTCCCTCGCCGCGCCTCCTTCAAAGATATATCTCGAGACCTCCTCTTCGACCTGCACCTTCGGTCACCCTCCTACCCCTGCCCGCCACTCCTCCCCTCCTGATCCCAACCCCCAGCTCGGGTCCAAATCCCTGAACGTCCAGCGCCTTGGGACGTCCTCCTGACGTGTAAATGTAATTTGTCGTTGTTGTTGTTCATCCGGACGTTAAAGTAGCACTAACGGCACAATTTGGAAAGAGAAGCGAGTTTCTTTCTACTTGTGTCCTGGCCAACAATTCTCCCGCCCCAGCTACGATGGTTCATTCATTTCATGGCTGTTTTTGTGAGACAAGACTGTGAATGTTCGCCCACAAGTACACAGAACAGTCACTGCCCTTTTACAGTGAATCCAGCGAAGCGTTTTGGGACGTGCTAAGGCGCTATGTTGAAGGCGAGTATTCTTATGATGATGGCCTGTTTCGGTGCTCGAATTAATACCGGGTCACTAAGTTGCCAGTAATTTCTGAAGAAGGTTTAGATTTAGAAGCGGGGAGCACCAGCAAAGCACGTTACGTGAATAGCATTTCAAACTGCTGATCCTCCAGCAAAACGAGGAGCTTTAAAAACCCAGTGACTGAGCCAATTTCTATTGGTCTCCAGCGCGCTCAGATTAAACCTGAGATACTGTTGCCACGTAACTCACTCTAGCAGCCCAGCGCAGTGGCTTTGTATCCTGACTGTCTCTTTTTTAAGATAAACCAAATGTAAGATAAATTCTTTCCGGCACTGTTTTATGCGAGTTGGTTGAAGTGTCTGCGACGCAGGTCTGTTCCAAGAATCCATGTGCTCAATGGTTGAGAGTGCCGTGCTGAACTGAGTCAATGGGATCAGGATGATGGCTCAGCCCGACACCCACTCACACTCCCCCACCTCCCAGGGGGGAATGGTGCCAAACAGCACGGGCCAATATCTGAAACGTACAGCCTCGCTGAAACCGTTGGGTAAATAATAATACTGCACATCTTTCACAGATTGTTTTGTGTGCTTTTTGAGGGGGAGGGAAGCTGCGTCTTTTGGGGTGGGGGGGGGTGGTGCTGCGTCTTTTGAGGGAGGGCTGTGTTTTGGGGGAGGCGGCTGTTCTTTTGGGGGGGTTTGTGGTTGGAGGAGCTGTGGTTGGAATGCGTGTTGGTGTGTGTGGGGGTGGAAAGTGAATAGTTGTGTGTGTTTTTGTGTGGTTTGCACAGGGTGGGGGTGTTTGTGAGTATCGGGTGGGCGCATGTATGGGTAGCGTGTAATAATAATAATATATTTTGTGGGCGAAATAATAATAATAATCCTTGCATTTGACAGAGCGCCTTATCATGTCTTCAAGGCATCTCAAAGTGCTTCACAGACCTAATGATTTTTTCAGGGCTGTCAATGTTCTACATGCATGTTCAACAGCAATGCATGCTGAATGAAAGCCACTGCGTGAATCGTGATGATTTTGTAATATTCTCATCCGTGGACATTGAAATCTTTCCCTTTGCTGACTAAATCCATCCCTAGTTTCACATAGGGGCTTCTAGAAGTGCTACAAAGACCTGAAATGCCATCAAGTCTTTGTCTGTGGAACAGTTTGGCAGTAATAATAGTAATAATCCTTCCATTTGTAGAGCGCCTTTCACGTCAGGAGGACGTCCCAAGGCGCTGGAAACTTTACTGTAAAGTGTTGTAACTGTGTGTCATGGAGGCGAATGCAGCAGCCAATTTTGCATACGGCAATGTCCCATAAACAGCCACAAAGTAAATGACCAATTTTATTTTGGGGCATTTTTGGCCAGGTTACTGGGAGAGAGAAACTTTTTTTTTGAAAAACACCAGGTGGATCTTTAACATCCACCTGAACAGGCACAGACATCTTGGTTTAATGTCTCATCCAAAGAATGGCAACTCTGATAACGTGGCTCTTTTCCAGCACGGCTCGTCCTTGTGAGTTCAAAGGTTGAACGTGGGGTATGAACACATAATAATAATTGCCAATTGAACACTGCATTGTCCACAAACAGTCGTGGATTAAGTGAACAAGTGAACAATATTTTTTTTTAAAAAAAGGATTATTTCCCCCACCCCCCCCACCCCCGGAAAAACGATCTGCCAATCGACTAACAAGCGGGTTCCTACTTACTGCTGAGTAAACAGAGGCTTTGTGCGTGGAGAAAGGAAACTTTCGAGTCCTGTAGCTCAGTGGTTAGAGCACTCGCTTTGCAAGTGAGAGACCTGAGTTCAATCCCAGGCAGAGGGCGAAACCTTGGGCAAGTTTCCTTACTCCACACAGAGCCTAATAATAATCCCTCCAAAACCAAAAACAGTAATAAATTGGTCATTTTCAATCCATGACTGTTTGTGGGACATTGCTGTGCGCAATCGGCCGCCGCGTTCGCCCACAAATATACAGTCAATTCACTTTACAGTGTGTTCTGTGAAGCGCTTTGGGACGTCCTCCCGACGTGAAAAGCGCTATATCAAATGCGAGGATTATTATTATTATTATTAAACTTGCCCAACGTTTCACCCTGACCGGGAATCGAACCCAGGTCCTCTCGCTTGTGGGGCGAGCGCTCCAACCACCAAGCTCCAGGACGCCCCATAAACCTTCTGATTCAGAGGCAAGAGTGATACCAGCTGCGCCATTTCCCGAGTTGTAGAAATGCCGTCTTAATTTTGAAGCCCAAACTTTTTTTGGTGGTGGTGGGTGGGTGGGTGGGTGGGGGGGGGGTGAGGGGTGCGGGGAGAGAGACAGAGTTGAAACTGAGTTGGGTTTTTTTTCTCTCTCTCTCTCGCCTCTCTGTGTTTTCGTGCCTCCTGTAAAAGTTTAAGCCGAAAGGTCTCACAGGTGGACCTTTTGGGCTCAAAAAAAAGTTCAGGAAGCAGTGCCCGGAATCTTGCTCCTTGTGGTTTAACCGGGAATCTCGTGAACCGAGCCTGCTTGATGGGTGGTGTTTTTTATTGGGGGGGGGTGGGGGGGGGGGGGGGGGCGGAACGGTCCCTGGTTGCTCTTGATTGGGGACTAGGGTCTGCCCCTACGGTTGTAGAGCGAGTCTGTGATCACACGAGGGGCGGAGGGTGGCGGGGGGGTGGGGGGGGGGTGGTGGGGGGGGACGCGCGGTGGGGGGGGGGTAACGGGCTGGTCTGTACGGTCGGCCAGGGCATCGCCAGCCGAACGCGTCCCGTCCCCACCGCGCCCAGTTTTTATTGACTCGGACCGAGTCAATTTGGGGGACGTTTTTAACCCCCCGAGTGGGGGGGGGGGGTTAGGGTTGGGAAATGAAGGGCGAGTCGGGAACGAACCGTCCAATAATCCCCTCCACCCCCGAGTGATGGAGTTGGGGGTTCCTCTAATTGTCAATTGCTGAACCCCCTCCCAGTAGTTGGGGGGGGGTGTCCCCCTAATACCCAATTGCCGAACCCCCTCCCAGTAGTTGGGGTGTCCCCTTAATACCCAATTGCGGAACCCCCTCCCAGTAGTTGGGGTGTCCCCTTAATACCCAATTGCGGAACCCCCTCCCAGTAGTTGGGGTGTCCCCCTAATACCCAATTGCCGAACCCCCTCCCAGTAGTTGGGGGGGGTCCCCCTAATACCCAATTGCTGAACCCCCTCCCAGTAGTTGGGGGGGTCCCCCTAATACCCAATTGCCGAACCCCCTCCCAGTAGTTGGTGGGGTGAGGGGGGGGGGGGTGTCCCTAATACCCCAATTGCTGCCCCCCCTCCCCCCTCGGTAGCCCCGCCTCGGGCCTGATGATTGACGTGCTGGACACCAACGGTCCGAGGCGGGAGCGCGCGCGCGCGCGAGTCCAGGCGGCGTCCCGTCCCGTCCCGTCCCGCGCTGACTGACTGACTGACTGACTGAGTGAGTGACAGACAGACAGAGACCCCCCGCGCTCGAGCGGGCGGTGCGGTGCGGTGCGGGCGGGAGGGGGAGCGCCCGTCAGTCCAGTCAGTCAGTCCAGTCCAGAGCTGAGTTATGCGGGTAAGTTACTGTGCGGGGGGGCGGCGGGGGGCGGCTCTCTCTCTCCCTCACACACCGAGCGGCGGCGGAGGGCCCCCACTCACCTCCTCCCCCCCCCCCCCTTCGCCTCCCTTTCCTTCCCTCCCCTCAGCCTCAGCCTCCGCCCCTCCGCGGGCGCTCGGCCTCCTCCTCCTCCTCCTCTAACCGCCGCCACCGCCACCCGCCCACCTCAGACGACGCTGAGGCCTAGAGAGAGAGAGAGAGAGAGGGGGGGGGGGGAGTGAGTGAGTGAGTGAGTGAAAGTCAGTCAGTCAGTCTGTGTGTGTGTTTGTTTGTGTATAAACCTTCACCTGACACCCCCCCCCCCCCTCCCCCCTCACTCCCCCCCTCACTCCCCCCCTCACTCCCCCCCCCCCCCCCCCCCGGGGCTCGAGTGGGAACTGGCAGTCGGTGAAGCTGGAATGGCAGAGCTGCTGCTGCTGAGGTGCGATGTTTTAGATGTATTTCTGTATTTCTTCTCCCGACCCCCACACTCCCCACTCCACTCCGCTCTCTCTCTCTCCCCACTCCACTCCACACTCTCTCTCCATACCCCCCCACTTCACTCTCTCCCCCACTCCCACTCCACTCTCCCCCACTCCACTCTCTCCCCCCACCCCCCCCCCACTCTCTCCCCCCCACTCCACTCTCCCCCCACTCCACTCTCTCCCCCCCACTCCACTCTCTCTCCCCACACCCCCCACTCCTCTCTCTCCCCCACTCCACTCTCTCCACACCCCCCACTCCACTCTCCCCCCCACTCCCACTCCACTCTCCCCCCACTCCACTCTCTCTCCCCCACCCCCCCCCACTCTCTCCCCCCCCCACTTCACTCTCCCCCCACTCCACTCTCTCCCCCCCACTCCACTCTCTCTCCCCCACACCCCCCACCCCCCCACTCCCTCTCCCCCCACTCCACTCTCTCCCCCCCACTCCCACTCCACTCTCACCCCCTCCACTCTCCCCCCATCCCCATCCACTCTCCCCCCACTCCACTCCCTCTCCCCCCACTCCACTCCCCCCACTCCCACTCCACACTCCCCCCTCCCACTCCACTCTCCCCCCACTCCCACTCCACTCTCACCCCCCACTCCCACTCCACTCTCCCCCCCCACTCCCACTCCACTCTCCCCCCCACTCCACTCCCTCTCCCCCTCCCACCCCACTCCACCAGCCCACCTTCCTCCTCTCTCCCCTCTCTCTCTCCCCCCCACTCCTCTCTCCCCCCACTCCACACATCCTCCTCCTCCTCCCCCCCGCTCTCCCCCTCCCCACCCACTCTTCCCCCTCTCTCCCCCCCACTCTCCTGGGCCGGCTGATGAGAGAGAGAGAGGCCCAGGGACTGAGGAATGGATGTGGGTCTGTGGACTGACTGCAAAGGGAGGTCTCCCCTCTCTCTCCCTCTCTGTGTAATCACTGCAACACTGACTTGTTGCGAAAAAGGGTTTTAACTCCTGGAATGTGCATTTCTCTCTCTCATTTTGCTCTTTCTCTCTCTCTCTCTCTCTCTCACACACACACAAACACACACTCACTCACTCACTCACTCACTGAGCCTCCACATAGAGAGACAGACAGAGAAACATCGAAAAGAAGATGCTGTAAATGTGTATAACTGTTGCATTCTACGTGTCATTCCATGTTTATACGTTTTGTGAGGATTCCCCATTTCCTTTTTTTTATAAAACTTTTCGCCTCCCCTCTTCCCCCTTCCCCTCTTCCCCCTTCCCCTTACTTAAAAGAACTGTATTGTGAATTTAACTCTTTTCCTCCCTCCCCTCTTCCAATTTTTTTTTAAAAAAATTCAAAGGCATTCTGGATTTTTTAAAAAAATATTGTTCTGGGCCCTTTTTTTTTAACATACGTGTTTAAATATTTGCCAGATGTGCATTTGGTTCGGAAAGTGGATTGAAATCACTTGCAGATTTGCTGATGTAATAATAATCCATGCACTTGATATAGCGCCTTATCACATCTTCGAGATGTCTCAAAGGGCTTTACAGAGTGCGCTGTAAAGTGAATTCACTGTTTATTTTGTGGGCGAAACATAGAAACATGAGTTGGAGGGAGGGAGAAGAGGGGAAAATTACCACTCGATACTGATTATTGTCAATGCTGATTGTGGACATTGTCCGCAATTGGCTGCTGCATTTTGCCCACAATATAGACAGTCAATATTCTGTGAAGCGCTTTGAGACGTCTCGAAGATGTGATCAGGCACAATTATCAAATGCGAGGATTATTATTATAATGCCATTGAATGATAGTTGTGATTTACCTGTTGGCTTCTTATTAAATATAAATATTTTGTAGGAAGGGACCTGTTGCTGATGACTTTAAATTTAAGAATTTGAGCATCTTTTTATTGTTGGTTATTTATCCCTGTTTGGAAAAGCTAATTATTTATATTGGGAACAAGTTTTTTTTTTTAAAAAATGCTTTCGAAAAAAAATATATAGAATGAGCGGATTTATGCCTGTCAGGAGATTCTCAATATCTTTAAATTTAGGGTATCTCAGTGGTTCTCAATGGGTAATATTAGTTTTGTTCATAAAGTAAATGTCTTTTGTCCTGTTGTGAAATCTTTCCTTCCCCTCCCCATTCTCCTTCTGCCCAGGAAAAAGAAACATGAGCATTTGTACAAAGACTGCAGACGTCCCCTTGGCTCTTTTTAGAGAAACTTTATATTCATTCAGTTTTGGCTGCTGTTTCCATTAAGTTTTTGAGTCTGTTCCCAAAAATGCTCTTCTTGCTTCATAGCTTGCAGTAACCTGTGCCACTCCTTATGGCTGGCCTCCAGATTTTTTTTAAAAAAACATGCCTGCTGCTGTTTTATTTTTAGGAGAGACATGCCTCGGGCAAAAAAGCTTAAACTACCAAGCACCGCTGCCCAGTTGCTTTTGAGAGAGAGCCACTTTTCTAGATCAGCTAAACCTTTCATGTTTTCAATTTTGTGTCGCTGTTCGGTACAAAAATTGGTACTTGAGGTAAATGTGCTTGAGCGACTTATTATTAATCATCGTCTCCATGGACAAACTAGGGTGTGTTGCAGTGAGCGCAGCAAACAGCTGAAGGTTGCAAATAATGTTTTTAAACCTTTTGGTTCATTTGTATAATTGCACATATATTGAGTAGGGGTGCAGGAAGGAAGCTGCGCTTTTACTGTAACAGTACGAAGTATTAAAGACAATTTTTGAGACATGTTGACAGTAAATATGTGTTTGCTGGTGTCCTCTCTCGCTCTCTGGTGTGCTTCTCTCCTCCCTTCCCTGGAGAGTTCTATGTAAATTCCTGTGCATACAGCACAGTATAACCTTTCTGGCATAGGCCTGCGTAGCCTGAAATGGATTATTCTGCAGACATTTCCTGATAGTTTTTTTTAAAATCAGTTTTGTCTTCCAAAGAACAAAATGGAACAAATGAGAAAGCCAAACAAGGAATTGATTGAAGGATGGATCATTTCTCTCTCTGGTTTTGGTGTCTTCTTGTCTGGAGCGTCCAGGAAGCGTGATTAACTCTCTGCTTCAGAGAAAAGAAGAGACTTGTGGTTGGAAGGTTTCAGTAGTCTTTTTTTCTCTCCCCACCCTTGCCCTCCCCCTTTTCGAGGCATTTATTTGACTATGCTTTTGCTGCGATGCGATTGGGATGCTTTTTTTTATTTGCATAATTTTTAATGTGTGCCAAGTGATTTGTTTGCAGTAAAAGAGATCCTGGCAATCCTCCCAGATAGGTAAAACTATTAGCTATTGTGCTGTTGAATGTACCTTTAGAATCTTGCTGGTTGATAGTGATCGAAATGAGATGCAGTTTATTTTGGAGCCACTGGTTATTTAGCTCTGTTTTCCAGATGCCTCACCTTTTCTTGTCACCATTTTGTGTCACAGAGGGACTGTGTCGGTGGCTAGCAAAGAAATGAGACGAAATGCAATATTTTGCGATTGAAATTATTCTGTTGATCAGGATCAGGTGACTGTATTACAGTATTGCTTCACGCACTTAATGGCCTGATAACAAAATCAATAGCCAATTCATTTCAGAAAACAACCTCAAAAAGTCTTATTTTCTTGTTAACATTGTGTGTTTTGCTTTTAGAAAGTCTGCATGTTTAACCTCATACAATATATTAGGATACACAATGAATAGCTGAGGGTTGTAATTTGTACCCTGATGCATCCTAGTGTCTTGTCTGATGTGGTCAATCCGTCAAGTGAGATGTGGATTTTATAACTCGCTTTTTAAAAAAATTAGAATTCTAAATATTATATGGAAGCTGAAGATGTGTGTGTGTGTGGATTTTGATTTCTATGGTGTTGCTATGAAATCATTATGAAACACTATCACCCCCAGCTTCTGCTTGTTTTTAATCGTGAAAATAAGTATTTGAAATGCAAACAATGATTGCTTGGTGGGTAAATCTATTAATCTGTGTACAGCCATTGCAAAGCAGAGACATTCTCGGTTTAATGGGTATTGTATTCTGAGTTGCTGATTTAATAATAATATGCAGTATATTAATAATCCTTGCATTTGATATTGTGCCTTATCACGTAGTTGAGACATCTGAAAGTGCCTCACAGAATGTACTGTAAAGTAAATTGACTACATATTTTGTGGACAGAAGACTGGAATTAATTTGTTGACTCGTTATGGAGGCAACTAAATCAGGTGGGATGTACGTATCTGCTGAAATGCTACCCTGCATTACAGGTGCTATATAAATGTAAATTCTTGTTAGCATCTTCCCAAGATGAAGATTATGGAGCGGTGTTATAAATTATGAATTTGGATGAAAACTGAAAACGCTAAATACTTTATGGAGACGTACATATAACATACATTATGGAGAAATAAACACAGAATAAGAGAAATAAGATTAGTATTAGAAGGAAGTCATATATTGAAGGGTTATTGATCCGAATGTGAAGTAAGTATGGTCTCTAAAGCCTGAGATTCGATTATAGCCTGGAATTTACTCTCCAGTCTGTTTGTTAGAAATGTACAGCATGTATTCTAGCAGCCTGGAGAAAACAAACCGCATGCGTTAAGTTAAAGTTGACTAGACATGAGTTTCCTGCCTTTTGGTGTCTAGTTTGGTTTTAAAATGATAGTTGTATAATAACGCCTTGGGCAGACCTCATTTGGAATACCACACCTTAGAAAGTATGTACTAACCTTAGTGGCCATGCAGTATAGATTCAGCAGAAAGATGCCTAATTGAAGGGGGTTAGTTATAGGGATAGAATGGACAAACTGGAACTTCACCCGGGAGGAGTTGACGGGTGATCTGCAATAAAAATTTAAGTAGCTCAGTGGGTAGAGCACTCGTCTCGCGAGCGAGAGGACCTGGGTTCGATTCCCAGCAGAGCAAAATGTTTGGCAAATTTCCTTACTCCACATGCCTCTGTTTACCAAGTAGGAATCCAGTTGTTAGTCAATTGGCGGATTGCTTTTCCGAGGGTAATAATTCCTTCAAAATAAATAAAAATGTCTTATTTTACAAAAGTTTGTAGGACACTGCTGTGTGGAATTGGCAACCTCGTTTCGCCCACAAAATATAGTCAATTCATTTTACAATTTACTTTACAATTCATTCTGTAAAGCACTTTGAGACGTCTCCAAGACGTGATAAGGCGCCTATAACCAAAATGCAAGGAATATATTTATATTTATTTGGTGAATTGTAATATTAATTTGCTATTTATGTTTCGAAAACATTATCCCAACGTCCTGGGGTCCCCAAGCCTTGCCTAACACTTTTCTGGAATCAGGTAAGCAGAATGCGTCCCTCCAGAGAGTGAGAGAGAGAGAGAGAGAGAGAGAGAGAGATTGCGTTCCATTCCTACAATCTATCTGGGATTTCCATATGTAGGTGAATTCTCGGTTTGGGTTGGAAACTGTTAAGCATGGTGATGGGTTTCCACATGCGTCAGATATTGGCTGACCAAAAAAAAAGTACTGTTATTTTTACAATAGTTCCAATTGTAAACCTTTTGAAGAATATATCTTTCTTCCATATTTGGTCAACGAGGTAAGGGGGAGCAAGGCCATGGATGGTTTTGAAGGTGAGGACAAGGATCTTGAACTGTATCCTCTGAGTGGTGGGAAGCTAGTAGAGTCAGGCAAGGGATAGGGGAACAGAGCTTGGTGTGGGAGAGGACATGGGATGCAAATTTCTGGATGATCTTCAGCCTATGGAGGGAGGAGTTGGGAAGGCCGACAAGCAAGGAGTTTGCATACTTGAAGTTATGAATGCATGTATGAGGGTTGCGGCGGCCTGAAGTACATCATCCTCAATAAAACTTGCTATACCCCCTCCCCTGCCAACACCGCTTTATATATGTATAATAAAATAATATATATAAAATTTATATAATATATATCTGAATATACACACAGAATAATTGTATAAACCTGTGTAACTTTTCCCTATTCGAGTTTGTGCAATGATTTAGATTTCATGTGGATTTTCAGCAAGAATAATAATTCTAGTAATATTCCTTGCATTTAGAATAGCACCTTATCAAATCAGAAGGATGTCTCAACAACAGCAAATTAGTATAGGTCCTTTCACTGTCCCAGGGCGCTATATAGGAATTCTGGAGTGACTGTGTATTTATAGACAAATGCAGTAGCACAATTGCGGACAACAATGTCCCAAAATGGCCATGAAATCAATAATTGTTGGCCAGGGCATGAAGATGATGATCAGGTATTAAGATCAACCTCTGTCCATCTTTGTTAAAAACTTGGTTTTGCACAGGATATCATTTTGTGGAGTACAACTCAATATAATTGGCAAACGTTTTTGATTGTTCGCAAATCTTTGCCGGTGGACGTACTCAGCCACTCTCAAGCACTTGTGGGATGTTACCCCGAGCTAGATAAACGCAAGATGTTGGTGGTGGTAGTGGAGTGAGAATGTAACGAATTGACTTCGTTTTATATTTAAGTGTCTTTCTCTGTGGAGAAGAAAACATTTTTAGAGCGTTTTCTCACAACACTGTAAAACGCCTTTCTCTGCAGCTGGCATTGATGAGGGACCTGCTATGGGGAGCTGAGGCTGTGAAACTATGGAAAAGTTTCTGATGTTACAACGAGCTCTGACCTTTTCCGACTACGTTCTCAAAGGGTTGTGCTCTGTTAGCAACCGTCAAGCGGCCAAAACCAGCGCTATTGAAATCCCGCATTAGATTTCAAAGAGCGAATTCATTTGAATAGCTACATAACCGAGGTTTGAAATATGGTTGTTGGTGGTGTTGGTTGATTCGTTGTTGCCTTATTTGCCACTCAACAAACAGAGAAAGCACAAAACCAAATCCAGATTTAAGATGGGTTTAAAATTTAAAATTAACAACCAACCAAGACTGGAAATGAGCATTGACTTTCAAATGTTTTCCAATTGCTTCCGCCAATGTGTGAGCTTCACTTGACCTTGAATCCCTGAGTTGTGGGATTTTAAATTCTATTCTCTGACCTCTCGATTGTCTGATAACTGAGACTGGCAAGTGTGCCGCTCTCCTGGGCCATTCAGCCGAACTGGTTGCATCATAGGCAGCGAGTTTATTGGGGATGGAAACCTTTCAGCTCGGCTTCTAATAAGCTCTCAAGCCAAAGTCCTAATGTGTCGGCTGATTGTGGCTGGACAAGCAGACCAAAACCACCAGTAACTTGCAAAGATAGGATAGGTGGTTTTAGCTGATTAACCTCCAGGGTTACAACAGACACGGTTGGCTGTTATGCTCACGTATAGCAAGGTTAATGGAATGACGATATCAGAGTTCATAAGCAGTAGGCGAACGTCGCTTGCTTCTTCTTTCTGTGGAACTGGAACACTGATAATAGCGGGCGTTCGATTCCACAAACACACAGTTGGTTGGAACAGGCACTTTGAGAGGGGATATGGGCTAGTGATCAGTAGGGAAGTGAAAAGAAACCGTGAAGGCAATGGTTTGGTCTGTCTAAAATCAACAGTCTCTTTTTTTTTCTTTTTAACCTAGTTATTCCCATAACATTTTGTCTCGAGTTAAACCTTGTAACGTACATCACTCTGAGATATTAATTCTGCAATTCAGCTCGTTTTAGCTGAATTGATGTGTGTGACAGTGTGAATTGGTGTTTTTAAAACACCGCGCATCGAAATTGACAGCCATTACGCACTGTTGCATTTGACAATCGAAAGGCCTCACGAGAGAAACGTTCAGAAAAATGTTTCCAAAATAGGGAGTAAATTGATGTTCGAGGCACAGATCAATCTCGCCAAGACTGATACAACTTGTTTGTTTGGCAGCGCAGCTGTAGTTGTGTGCCAACCACCACTCCAGCTGCAGGATTGAAGGGATGAATAAAATTGGGAATGCTTTGATGAGAGTAAACTTGATGCATGTTCCCGTAAAATTATATCATAATAAAATGAAACAGACGTGATACGTAGATGCACGGGAGCAACTACAAGCAGGAGCAAAGGTGATTTGCAAGTGTGGAATTAATTGAGGAAGGCTTTGTTCAGGTGGTTTATAGAGGAAAGCCAGGATAATCGGAAGACAAGACCAAATCTATGGGGGGGGGGAGTGTGACTGAAATTGAATATGTGAAATGTATTGAAGACGTGATAAGGTGCAAGGATTATTATTATATTATGTGTGGGGTGGGGGCGAGAGTGAGAATTGTTGGAAGCAGTTTATGTTGAGGATTGCTTGGGAATGATAATCAGACCGGATGGCTTTTAGCAATCTCTGTGATTGCTAAACTGGAATCAGTCTGAATGTCAGGGTTAGAAGTTTTTTTTTGTTTCAGCAAAAAAGTCATCCAGGGATGATGATGATAATAATAATAATCCTTGCGTTTGATATATCGCCTTATATCTTCAAGATGTCTCAAATGATGACTGAACGCCGACCGTGATCTTAGAATTGTGTAGTTCTCGGCAGGTATCAGAATTTTTTTTAATCGCCAAGTTATTTTAATCTGCTTGAGGGCCTATATTTCAACATAAAACTACATTGAAATGTTAATTATAAACCATTAGTACATGGAACAAAAGCAAACGTGAGTCAGTAATGCCTGAATTGAAGGAGTCTTGCAATAATATGTTTGGTCTGCTGAGTTTGTTCCAAGAATAAATATTGGCTTTCATCGTGCATTACTGGCTTCTCTCTGGCCCAGTCAGAAAAATTTTATTTCTAATAATCTTGCATTAGTGTTGTTGTGCTAATGTGATACAGAGTCAAGCTTTGTATAATGGGGGCATGTATTTTCTCACGCTAATTCTTAAGATGAATATCTTGATGCATGAAATTCTTGTCCCAGGACCATGTTTGGTGGTTGTGGTTCAAGGACTGTAAGAATGTACTTCAGTTACACACACACAAACTGCCATTACGCACACAGACAACTTATTTAACGGTTGCCCTTGTTTTCTCCTTTTTTAATTTCTTAAAATCTCTTTTCAAAAGTTTACTTTTGTATTTTGTGTGTGTGGGGTGGGGGGGGTTTGAAGAGTATTTGTCAAATAAAAGTGCAGGAACGGTGTCAAAATGAAATGATCTAGCATAAAATTTGAATAGAATCTGCGTTTATACCATGCCTCTAATGTGGGAGGATGTCTCCATGCGCGTTACATAGCTGGTGGGCACTCTCTGCGGGGGTGGTGGGAGAAGAGCCGAAGAGGGTGCGTGGGAGGGAAGATGACACAGAGAGGTCAGAGGCAAGTCTTGAGGTGGGCTTTGAAACTGGGGAGGGAGCGTCGAGCAGGAGGGAGTTCCAGAGAGTGGCTCAAGGCTCGCCCACTGATAGGACAGGGGATATGAAGCAGAAGGTTCTTGGGACCTACCATCCACCAAGTGAGAGCTCAAACCCATGCTTGTTGGATGTCGAATGACCAACTAGTGATTATCCTCGTAGAGTGGGGGAGAGGGATCTCATTCCCAGCTGACATGTTTGGCAGAGTTGAGCCAGCCGTCCGTGACGGTCTCTCGTCTGGTTTCTGAGCCAGACGGGTCCACAGTACTCCAGGGCACTGCTAATGACAGCACAGTCCAGATGGCTCATCGACAGGACCTGGAAGGGCAGACCAGTCACTGGGGTTAGGGATTCCTCCCACTCAGCTCCTGGTGACCCTGCAGCCAAAGACCTAACGAGTAGGGTGGTCCTACCTGGACAAGCTATGTGGTTTTAGCTGTTAGATTCCAGCAGTACCCCAATGCACACTCTGACTTCTGACCCCGAAGTAACATCTCGAACAAGTGATTGACAAACATTTACTGTAATTAATTGTAATGTGATTCTTTTCAAAATGTATATTTTTCATCGCATCCTATGTCAGCGTAAACCCGAGCCAAGCACATCAAGGTGGGAATATGGCTGGTTTTCCAAGTGCTGGTGTTTTTTTTTTGCTTTGTTTATAGACATAGTGGGACCAAACATTATTAATATAATACTTCATGTAATAAGCCTTAGCTCCTGCCAACTCGCGCCTAATAGTTACGGAATTAGGTAAGCAGGATGTGACCCTCCAGGGATAGACAGCGCATTCCATTCCAACAACCTATCTCTGGGATTTCCGTGTGCAGTTGGGATGCATGGAATTCTCAGTCTGATTTGGATACGCTTGAGCATGGTGATGGGTTTCCGTATGTATCAGACCAACAAAAAAAGCAGACCAGTGTTTGCTGAGTGAAAGAATCTGTATCAGGATCTCCTCCATGTCTCTCTCTGGTCACTTCGATTCCCTCCCCCCCCCCCCCCATATATGTAGACATCAAACAGGGGAATCCAGCTGTTGGTCAGACTTTGTATCAACACGAGACAAAGTCAACCTGCTGCTAAAATTTCCACAGGACATTCTCCCTCCCTCTAATTGTTGACTTTGACCTTCTTGAGGTTGAATATAGCGTTTCATTTGAAATATTCTTCCGGAGACTTGTTTTTTTTTCCCCAAATTATCTAGCTGTGCAAAGCTGGAGACACTCATCAGAACTTTTTTTTTGTACATCTGTGACAAAGGGAACTATAGTATTAGTGTGCATGATCCTTCGTCAGAACAGACTGTTCTGACAAAGAGTCATGGATCCAAAACGTTGACTCACTTTCCTTTCTCCATGGATGCTGCCTGACCTGTTGAGTGTTCCCAGCGACTTCTGTTTTTGTTTCAGATTTCCAGCAACTGCAGTATTTTGTGTTTTATAGTATTAGTGTGCCTGGGCTGCACCGGCTGCAATTGATGCAGTCAAACTGCAGGCATTTATTGTAGGGCAAAGGTACTCTAGCAATTGCTATAATAATAATCCTTGCATTTGATATAGAGTCTTATCACGTCTTTGAGAATCTCAAAGCGCTTCACAAAATACACTGTAAAGTTAATTGACTGTATATTTTGTGGGCGAAACACATCAGTCAATTGTACACAGCAGTGACCCACAAACAGTCATGGATTGGGTGACCAAATTGATTTTTAAGGGATTATTATTCCCGGAAAAGCAATCCGCCAATCGACTGACAAACGGGTTCCCACTTACTGTTAAGTAAACAGAGACGTGTGGAGTAAGGATATTTGCCTAACATTTTGCCCTGTCCTGAAATTGAACTCAGATCCTCTCGCTTGCCAGACGATTGCTCTAACTACGCTACAGGACTCCAGAAAAAGTTGATAGGGTGTCTTAAGGTAGAAGGTAAACTGCATTGGAAGTGAAGCTACTATCCTAGATTGACACTCTAGTGGCTGCCATATTTTGTCTCAAAAAGTCATTGCACCTGACCGTAAATACAGTGAAGCACTATGAGATGTTTCAAAGTTATGAAAATATAAGTTCTTATCTATGAAATGAGTTGTTTCACATAGTGCAGCAAGTGGGGGAAATCAGTACTACATATGAGCCATTTAGCTGATCCCTGCTGATGAGAGACTTGGTTAGAATCATAGAATATTACAGCACAGAAAGAGGCCATTTAGCCCATCGTGCCTGTGTCGGCTCTTTGGAAGTGCTAACCCAATCAGTCCCACCCCCCCCCGCTCTTTCCCATACCTTTGCAAATTTTTCCTTTTCAAGTACCTGTCTAATTCCCTTTTGAAAGTTGTTTATCCTGGCTTGTCCGCATCCCCAAGGATTCTTTCCACTCGGCTCCTGTCAATCCAGCAAGCCAAAGCCCTAATGAATTGGGTGTTTGTAGCTGGACAAGCAGCAGGAAGCTTGCCAACAGTGCTCTCAATGGTAAGCTATGCGTTTTAAGCTGGGTGAACTGGAGCAGTGCCCCAACACACACTTTGGTATCCCCAATCCATGTCTCTCACCGACCTGCGTCTTAATATTTTGTGGAATTGAGTAAGCAGAGTGTGATGTTTTTAGGGGGAGAGTGTGCATTTTATTCCAGATACAGGGAAATTTCCAGTCGTTGTGGGCTACATGTGTGAAACTCTATCTGGTAATGGGTTTATGCATGTGTCAGACACCTGACTAGCCATAAAAAGATCACCCTGCCCTAAAAGCTATCCATTGAGTCCCACTCCTTTTCCCCATACCCTGCTATGCATTTCCCATTACAGACCTTTTTTTTTTAAAGGTGAGAATGTACTCTGCTTCAACTACTGTTTTAAATAATAAAAAAAATTATTCTCGCACATAGCTTGGCTTCTGTAGAAGAGGTTAAAAAAAATAGGAGGGGACATGCCAAATCTGCAGAAATGAGGCGTGGAGTTCAAATTAAGATGGAAATGAGTTCCTGTGTTTTATTACAGTTTCAGAAATGTAAAAGGTATTGCAAGTTTGTTTATCATTATGCAGAATGTTTTCAAGCCCAGTGCGATGAAATAAAAGCCCATCATTTAATCTACACACCCACAATATATATTTTTAAATACGAAAGGTAATATTGGTTTTTCAGCATGCAGTTTGAGGTTAGGAGATGACCTTTACTTCGCAAAAGCACAACCGCCTTCTTTATGTTTCAAAAAAAAGGCTTTGATTTTGCTGTTTGCTGTTTTCCCAAGAGCAGTTACCTTTGTGCCATTGTCACCACCCACGTAGGACCTCAAGTTGTTCACTAGCATTTAAATTCAAGAGACGTTTCTAGGAGCCACAATGTTTTTGTTTTAATGCTCCTGGCACGAGTATTAAGGAGCGTTTGGTAATCTAATTTCTAGGATCACAAAACCAAGAAATAGTCAGTGGGCTTGTTTGATGTCCTGTTTCAAATGCCACAAAGATTAAGTTGCCATTATCCAACAATAGTAATAATAATTCTTTATTTTGGTATAATCGTTATGTTGAGACGTAACCTTAGTCTTTACACTGTCTTCATGTCAAACATTTTAGTGTAATTGTTGTCTAATATTGCCAAACCTAAGCAGCCATTTTGTGCACAGAAACAAATGACTGAGTTGAATAACTAATTTATTTGGAGGATAATTGATCAGACAAGAACCTCTCATGGCACTATTTGAAAAGAATTTTCTTCAGTGTCCTGACTAATAATCCCCCAGGTAATGGTCGTTCCTTCATGGATGTTTGTGGGACGTTGCTCTATTCAAATTGGCTGCTGCACTCGCCTTACAAATTCACAGTCATTACACCTTACAGAAAACACTCAAAACATTTTGACATGAGGTCAGGATTCTGATGAAAGCATCTGTTTGTGGGACACTGCTGCGTACAATTGGCTGCTGTTTTTTGTCCACAAAATATACAGTCAATTCACGTTACAGTATATTCTGTGAAGCGCTTTGAGATGTCTCAATGATGTTGATAAGGGGCTATATCAAATGCAAGGATTATTATGATCTTCAGATATACCAAAAATGTGAAAGATTGGTGTATTCAGTTACTGCAGGGGTGAATACAAGTGGGACAGTTGCTATAGTTAAAGAAATGCAGTGACTCATTTGTTAGACCAGCCTCGCTGGAGATTTCAATCTCCTTTAGTCTTGTTTCTTTGCATCACTTCTCCCCACCCCCTTTTCTCAGATTATCGGTGGTTTGTGTGGGATGTTTTGAGATGTTTATACATCTAATGGTATGACCTTTTTGTTTGTCTCGCCAACTCATTTGGTACTCCTTTCTCTCTGATCCAGACTGTGCTACTTATGAGTACATCAACCACAACATGACCCTTGTATAACATGATAATAGTCCTTATATCTGATACGGAGCTTTTCACCTCGAGTTACGATGCAAGTTTGCATTTTGTGGGCAAGCATTGTGGAAGATTAAAAAGACAAATTATTTTTCTGCATTTTGTACTTGTTAATTTTCAGCCTAGTTAAATAATAATAATCCTTGTATTTGATATAGTGCCTTATCATGTCGTTAAGACGTCTCAAAGCGCTTCGCAGAATATACTGTAAAGTGCAATGACTGTATTTTGTGGGAGAAATGTTTCAAATATCATGTTTTTTAGTTAAAGGGTTATTTTAAAGTGGTCAGAATGGTTTTCTTTAAAACCATGCAATAAACCTGCTAAAAGGTGGTTGGAATGTGGAATTTTTCATCACAAATCATTGCTGAGGCCGAGTCTATTTGTTTCTTTGTGGAGTCCCGTAGCATATTGGTTAGAGCATTCGCCTCGCAAGCAAGACGACCTGGCTTTTGGTTCTCGGGCAAGGCAAAACCTTAGGCTGATTTCCTTACTTCACACGCCTTTGTTTACTTAGCAGTAAGTAGGAACCCTGATGATAGTTGATTGGCAGATTGCTTTTCCGGGAGTAATAATCTCTTATTATAATAATATGGGCATTCAATCCACGAATGAGAACGGCAGTTTGAATTTTGCAGTCGTTGAAAACCTCAAAGAGCAATGACAAAATATAAGTTCGACCGACACGATCACAAAATTCGTGTTCGAGACCAGTAGCTGAAGCCATTTTGAGGAGGCAGTTTCTGCAGGCAATCGATTCACGCCACTGCAATTTAAATCCTGCAAGAATAAAGTGATTTGACCTCTGTTCAAAACTGATTCCTTAAAAGCTTCAGTGCAATCTATTCCGCACAGGATTGCAGAGCTCCTTGTATTCAGTTGCGAATGTGCAGAGCTCCCTGACCAAAGCGATTTCAAACTGGGAAGTATAAATATGACTTCCTGCTCCTATTATTTCCAAATTAGAGTAGTATAATAATCCTTACATTGATTTAGTGCCTTTCGTGTGAGGTGGAGTCTCAAAGCATTTCACAGGATATACTATAAAGTATAATGAATCTATTTTGTAGGTGAATGTAATACAACAATAATATGAACCCGGTATAAAGGAGAATGATCAATACAATTAATCACATTTGCTTTCTCTGCAACGTTAAAGGGAAATACCAGGTTTTAATGTTTCAGCATTGGGTTTGCAAAGAGAATCTCTAATGGAATAACCTCTGTGAATGTTATTGTAATACTTCCCCATCCCTAAATGGATTGGCATCCTGTCAGTCCTATTCTCTGTACCGTTGTCGTTTTTTGGATTGCATTTGATTGTTCAGGACCTGAAAGGTCAAACTGGTTAGTCCCTCCCAACAATATCAGAGATCTGTCATAATGTACTGAACCAATGCAGCATTGATTTCAGCTGGACCTTATTCCAGCTTGCACTAAAGTGAATTTTTCAAAAAAAAGAGTGTCTGCCAGTAATTACAAGAGAATTTAAAGAAAAAGCGACTTGCACTTGTAGAGCGTAATTTAAAGATAACATCTCAAAATGCTTCATAGAGATGGTATAGAAACCCGAGCATGGTGGGAAATGGGGATGGCATTAGAGCAAAAATAATTTGCTGTTATCTGCACCTTTCTGGTCACTCAATCCACGACTGTTTGTGGGGTCCTGCTGTGTGTAATTGGCTACCGCGTTCCACCCATATAAAACAATCAGTTCACTTTACAGTATATTCTGGGATGCACTTTGAGACGTCTCATACTTTGAAATATCAATGATATAAGGCACTATATCAAACGCAAGGATTATTAATGAACCTAAAAATTAACACCTTCATAAAAATATATTTTTAATTCATGTTTTTTCTCCTTTATGTGTGGTTTCTTACCTTTTCCCCCCACACCCCAACACATCTTGTCCATCGTTCAGCAGCCAAAGGTGCGAGCAAGTGACATGCCTATAAGGCTTTGCTACTCCTGTTAGTGTTGAGTGAACTTTTCTGGGAAGTGTGCCAGAATGTGCCCTAGTGATTCACTGATTTCGCCCTCTACCTTGTGGGAAAGTATTAACTCAGTTCTCTTTCTTTTCTACCACCCCCAACCCCCCAACCCCACTCCTAAAAATGATGTGGCTAACTTTGGGTGATTGCTCATCAGACATTGTAGAGCGAAACGTTGGGCAAGTTTCCTTACCTCTGTTCACCTAGTAGTAAGTGGGAAACTGGTTGTTAGTCGATTGGTGGATCGATTTTCTGGGTGAAATAATCCTTTTAAAAAAAAAGAGAAGAAAAATGGTCATTCAATCTTCGACAGTTTGTGCACAATTGGCTGCCACGTTTCGCCCACAAAATATTCACTTTATAGTATGTTCTGTGAAGCGCTTTGAGACGTCTTGAAGATCTGATAAGGCGTTATTTCAAATGCAAGGGTTATTATTATAACTACAAGATATGATAGGCTCTGTAATAACTCGCAATGGGCTTTTATTCTCTGCAGAGTAAAATATACTGTATAATTACTACAGCTACCTCTCCTTGTCCTAAGGGTTTTAAGTGGAACATTAGGTATTTAAATCTGATGGGAGAATTTTCTATCCAGCAGAAACACTCTTCAGAATGAATGTAGGTTTAAATTCCTGTATCATCAAAAGTATTGACGCCCATGCAATCTTTCTGTTAGCTGTTGTAGTTTGCAGCATGTTTTTTAGGGAGAGGGAAGTTTTGTCCTGTACATTTATTTATGTGGCTGCGGGGAGGGAGAGAGAGGAAAAACTTTTTATTGTTCAACCTGTAGTTCTTAGTTCTATCATTGCCATAAGCATGTGAGTGTGGCTCCCAGCAAGTGAAACTCCCAGTGGCCTGGTGAGACGAGGGAAATGCTGATTAAAAGTGGAATGTCACATTGAGCAGAACCTATAATATTTCCCTGTTCTGGTGAAGAGATTCCTTTGCTTGGATGTACATGACATTTTGTTTACAAAAGTAGCCTTGTTGCAATTGGTCACAGCATAATCAAGTAATGAATGTTATAATAGTCCTTACATTTAGTATATCGCCTTTCGTGTTGGGAGGATGTCGCAAAGCTCTTCACAGGATGTGTGTTAAAAATACCCAGCAGAACAAATGCACATCTTGTCCCTCCAAAAATGTACATTGAGGGGGATGATTTGATTTAATGCTGTAATTCTGATTATTTTATTGATGGAAACTATTGAATTAGGGTCATGACATAAGTCTATTGGCATTTTGCAGTATGTTTGAGTTGGTGAGCTACAAAGTGAGCTGAGTGACAAAGCTGCAGGTGCATTGGAATATAGGTTTGCCTACAAATTCAGTCACTACATTGAACAGAAACTCTTGGAAAAATGTCAACATTTGGGGTTAGAAACATTTTTTTGGATGACTAAGAATCAACATTAGAATGCTGAACACTTATTTTGCCTCCTCGCTCGCCCACTGTAGTTGGTTGCTTGAAATGTTTTGACGTTGTTCTGATTGTTGATCTGTGCTGCATATAGGTTTATTCTCTAATTTCACATTTTATCCCAAAGGCATCAATCATATGAAAGGCTCTATCAGGAGAATATCTCAAAACGCTTCACAAGATTTACTGTAAATAACATAATCCTTTCATTTGCATTTGATATAATGTTTGGATGCTGTAATTAAGATTCTGAATATCTACTGGAAGGGATTTCTATTACCGAAAACGTATCGATAGGTTGTTGGAGTCGGTGGTGGGTTCAGTGTCTGAGACAACTGCAGCATAGCACGTTGCTTTAGAGCCATGCAGCTGAGGATTGACTCACCCAGGAGTAATACAACAACAACTTGCATTTATATAGTGGCCTCCCCGCAGGCAGTGTCTCAGAGCGCTTAACCGTGGCGGACTTTGATGCTGAGTCAGGGAGAGAGGGAAGGTCACCTTTTATTTTGCTTCCACTGCCAATTTGGGAGTTTCCTTGAGCCTTTCCTCTCTGCGGTATTTCTGAAAATAATCTGATTCTCAGTTCAACCTCCTGGGCGGGAGCTTTTGACATTGGCACAGCTGAGGTGCTATACTTTGGCCATATGTTATGTCCCAGAAAGTTGAGCTGTAAACTCAGTGAGTCATTGAAAGCCTTAACCAGCCTCGTAAATGACTTAAGGACTCACTTTATTTAAACACTATGAGCTAATAGATATTTTCCCTTTATATATGTCCGAATACTTTTAGCCAACTAAAACCTTCACACTAAAGCTGTCCAAAGCTCAAAACAGGTGCAAAATTCATTGTTATTAAAAATATGTAGAGAAACACAACCTGATTCTGTATTCAAATTAATGTTAAAATTCCAGAGCACCACTTAAGGTATTTAATTCTTTAAATCTGGAGTCTTGGAGCGTATTGGTTAGAGCACTCACCTCGCAACCAAGAGGACCCGGGTTTGATTCCCAGGTGGGGAGAAACCTTAGGCAAGTTTCCTTACTCCATATACCTCCATTTACCAAACAGTAAGTAGGAATCTTGTTGTTCGTAGATTGGCAGATCACTCCTCCAGGGGTAATAATCCTTTCCAAAAAAAAAGCAATTTGGTTACTCAATCGACTGTTTGTTGGACACTGCTGTGAGTACTTGGCCCAAAAATGTACAGTCAATTTACTTTACAATATATTCTGTGAAGCGCCTTGAGATATCTCAATGGCGTGATAAGGCGCTATATCAAATGCAAAATTTTTGAACGTTTCATCTGTATGAACTTGGAAGGGGAAGGGAATTTCTGGCAGTGTTGGGTAGAGGGCACCCTACGTGAATCTCATGCCACGGTCTTTAGAGGACGCAGAGCAACAACAACAAAATTACATCTGTGTTGCGCCTTTCACATCGGGAGGACGTCACAAGGTTCTGGACAATCAGTGTTTTGGACACGAGCTGGGGGTCGGGATCGGGAGGGTGGAGGGCAGTGGGGTTGGGAAGGAGGGTGACCGAAGGCACGGTTGAAGATGAGGGTCATCAGATGGGTCTTGAAGGAGGCAAGAGAGGCACCGAGGGGGATGGAGTTCCGGAGAATGGGGCAGAGTGGTTGAAGGCCCATCTGCCAATGATGGAATGGGGGACGTGAAGCAGGCTGGAGCCCGCTGAGTGAAGGGAGCGGGCAGGTTAGTGGGGGTTAGGAGGTCGCAGAGGTAAGGCGGGGGAGAAAGGCCATGGAGGGCTTTGAAAGTGAGGATCATAATGTTATAAACTGTATCCTTTATGTGATGGGAAGCCAGTGGAGTTGGGCGAGGATGGGGGTAATGGGATTGCAGAGTCTGGTGTGGGAGAGGACACGGGCTGCAGAGTCCTGGATGATCTGCAGGCTATCGAGGGAGAAGTTGGGGAGGCCGACAAGCGGGGAGTTTGCGTTGTTGAGCCCGGATATTATGAATTTATGTGTGAGGGTCTCGGTGTGAGACAGTGGCGGAGCTGAGCGATGTTGCAGAGATGAGGGAAAAGGCAGAGCAGGCCATGGTATGGATGTGGGGTATGAAGGACAGTTGAGGGTCGAACAGGGTGCTGAGGTCCCGTATTGGATATGCGAGATGTAAAGTGCATCCATGGAGGGAGATGCTGTCAGCGCCCGAGGTATGGAGGCGCTGATGGGAGCCAAGAAGGAGGGCCTTGGTCTTGTTGACATTCAACTGCAGGAAGTTGGTAGACTATAAGAAGCAACTGATGGCCTAATGTCTGTCAGTCATAATTAATGTTGTGCGTAGTTACAGTTTTAAAATGTGAAAACTCTTTAATTTTCAGATGGCTGCATTTCATTTGACCCCAAAAATGCACAAGTCAACACTTACAAGCACATAACATATGGTCAAGGTATTTCTGCCAGTTCTGTTGAAATCAATAGCACCCAAGAGAATGTAGCTGGTGATTGGACTAACCCCGGGCAAACTAATTTCTTCAGCAAATGAAGGGAAAAAAATCCTGAAATTAAGTCTGAGGCTATAATTATGAAGGTTAGGAATGTTGCTTTCCCATGATTCCTTCAACTTTCTGTTTTCTTTCGTTGCTGCAGCCCCGACATTCCTTTTAAATTGGATCGCAAATTGAGATTTGGGCTTATTTCACAATCACACCTATTGAAACAAGAATAGGTTGTTCCAATCATCATCTTAAAATGGGAATCATCTTAAAATTAGAGCTAGGTCATTTAGGAGTGAAGTCCTGAAGCATTTTTTCTCGCAATATAATAATAATAATCCTTGCATTTGATATAGCGCTTTTCACGTCGGGAGGACGTCCCAAAGCGCTTCACAGAACACAGCGTAAAGTGAATTGACTGTTCTGGAGCCCTCTCCCCAAAAAGGCTGTAGATGTGAGATACATAAAAATTTTGGTGGATAGATTTTTGGTAGGTCAGGTTATCAAGTGATATGGGGCAAAGGTGGGTAAATGGAGTTGAGTTACATATCATCCATGATTTAATAGAATGGCGGAACAGACTTGAGGGGCTGAATGGCCTATTCCTGTCCCTATGTTCCTAAGAATCGACATAACAATCTTAATAATTGACAAACTATTTCTATTTTGTGACAGGTGGTGTGTGTTACTATTGTAATTGGAGAGGAAATCTGAAAATGTGTGCCGGTTGCCCTCTAAATAGCGCCGTTTTAAAAGAGATTGCAAAAAGAATTGAAGTCTGATAATTTAACATTAGATTTGACTCAGTTTTCTTTTAGTTTGAGGCCCTTCTCAGGAGGCGACGCAATAAATTTGAAAAGAGTATACAGGTGATATCTTGTGAACCTGTTTCCAGGAAGGGTAACCTTGTCATCAGTTATTAACTGAGAGCAGCAAAGTTGCCACAGACATTCTGCAAGAATACAATATGTTGGGGAGAAGCCAAGGTTTTTTTTTTGGTCAGTCGGGTGTCTGACGTATGCGGAAGCTCATCACCATGCTTAAGAGTCTCCAAACCAAGCTGGGAATTTCTTGCACCCCACCTATATGTGGAAATCACAGAGATAGATTGTTGGAACGGAATACATACGCTCTACCTGGAGGAATGCATCCTGCTTACCTATTACCTAAATATTAGGCACAGGATGGTAAGAGCCAAGGCTTGGTGACCCCACAGTGTGAGTTGGGGTGACTGCTGGAATCTCGCCAGTTAAAATCGCATAGCTTGCCATTGATATCGCTGTCTGGTTAGGACCACCCTGCCCATAGGGCTTTGGCTTGTAGGAGTAACAAGAGCTGAGTGGGATGACTCCTACCACCAGTTATTCACTAGAAGTGGGAGTTGTTCAATACCAGAAAATGGGGCAATTGATTGTACAATATATAATATTTAGCATAGATTTTTCAGCCAAGATCCGAATTTAAATGAATAAAATCTCAAAGGAATTAAAGATCTAGCAACAGAGAACTGAGCGAGAGATATCTTTCAGGAGTATTGATGTTCCACTGTTGTCTGGCAGATATACTTTTGGCTGCAAAAGCTTTAGAATCAAGTAGACTGGTCAAAGTTCAGTCTGACTGAAGAAGGCCAATTGCAAAATTATTTATCATACCTTTCTTGGAGGAAAATTTCAACACAATGCACCCACAATATTTTGCCCACAAAATACAGTTAATCCACTTCACAGTATATTCTGTGAAGCGCTTTGAGACTTCTCAAGGATATAATAACGTGTTATATCAAATGCAAGGATTATTGTTAACGCAGGGTATTCAAGCTGCAAACCCCCAGTTTAGGGTTCAATAAGTGTGTATTCGACAGAGAATGTGTGATTTCCTTTTTTTTNGGAAGTGCACAGAAACACATCACCAAGCCAGGGTTCCATGTAAGGTTTCCACCTACGCATTACAGTGGAGTGCGCGCACTCTCGCTAGAGGGATGCAGTGTGCTTACCTAATTCCAGAAAGTGTTAGAATCATCAAAACTTAAGAAGGGGCAGGCAGCAGGTACAATAATAACTTGCGTTTATATAGCGCCCTTCACGCGGGATAACATCTCAGAAATATAGGCACCGGTTGACAAGAACTAAGACTTGGGGACCACAGTGTGTGATTTGGCGTAACTGCTGGAGTTAACCAGCAAAACTACATAGGTTGCCTTTGGGAGCGCTGTCTGTTAGGCTTCCCACTGCATGTCCAGCTCATGCCTTACTTCTGTTTGGGCTTTGGCTTGCAGGGTTAATAGGAACCTAGTGGGAAGAATCCCTGCTCCTGATACAATCTCTTGCCCACAGTCACTCCATTTTACAGTCAATTCTGTCAAGTGCTTTGAGGCATCTTGAAGATGTGATAAGGTGCTATATCAAAGCATTATTATTACCTTCCAAGTCCTGCCAGCAAACCAGGCTGTCATTACTAGTGCCTTAGTGTCCGTTTCATCGTGTCCTTCATTTAGTGGAGTGAACTACTGTACACAGCGTAGAGTTGATAAATAAATCCAAGCCACTTGGGGGATTCCAGCGTATAATGAGAAAACTCATTATTCAGAATGTTCTTTAAATCGTTTCCAAATGAAATCTTCTTTGTTGGCATTTAAAGCCCTATTTTTAAATGGCAGATTTTCAGTGAGGAGAAAATTGCAAATCGAAAATTCTTATGTGGAAACGTCAGCACAAAGTTGGCTTCAAGCTGAGATTGCTGGAGACCAAGGCAAGAGTAATTATGCCTCTTAGAACTGCTTACCAATACCACATTCCCAAGCTAGTGTAAGACGGATGAACCCAGTGCCTTGTGTTTAAATATACCCAGCAAATTTTCATGGCAAAGTGAATTAGAACATTGTTCTTGTAAATATTTCAATGCTTATCAGTGTGAAAGATGTGAACCTTGGGAACAGAATTTGGCCCAATTTTGAACCCAGTAATACGATACAATTTCCACTTATATAGCGCCTTTCACGTCGGGAGGGTAGTTCAAAGCACTGCACATTGCTGGCTGAGCACCGAAGCTGTGGGGGGTGGGGAGTTGAAAGATGGCCAAAAAAATGTGGTTGAAGAGGTAAATCTTGATGGGCTTTGAATGGAGAGGAGGGAGGGAGCGAGTCAGAGGCAGTGTTGCAGAACAGGGACAGAATGGCTGAAAGCTTGCCTGCCAAAAGTGGGGCATGTAGGATGGAGGACATGAAACAGGCCGTGTCCATTTCCTACAATTGCTATCTTTAATGCCTCCTGAGTAAAGATATCAGTTCAATGTCAAATTCTGTGTTTCGGCATCTTTTGTGTTGTGGGTTTACAAGCACGAGGAATTGGGTTAAGAGGCCTGAAGTGCACAGGGAGAGAAAACTTTACTCTTTTGATTGGGGTGGATTGTGTTAGATGGTGCATATTTTTGTTGAAATAGCACTCCCTTTCAATTCTACTCAATTATATTTTGAAGTGTTTTGGCACCTATATTTTACATATAGGTGGAGTCCTGTAGCTCAGTGGTTAGAGCACTCGCTTTGCAAGCGAGAGACCTGAGTTCAATCCCAGGCAGAGGGCGAAACCTCGGGCAAGTTTCCTTACTCCACACAGAGCCTAATAATAATCCCTCCAAAAACAATAATAAAAATTGGTCATTTTCAATCTACGACTGTTTGTGGGACATTGCTGTGCGCAATTGGCTGCCGCGTTCGCCCACAAATATACAGTCAATTCACTTTCCGTGTGTTCTGTGAAGCGCTTTGGGACGTCCTCCCGACGTGAAAAGCGCTATATCAAATGCAAGGATTATTATTATTATTATTATTACATGAAATGGATTGTATAATAACATGACATGTAGGAGCAGGAGTAGGCCATTCGGCCCTTCGAGCCTGCCCCGCCATTCAAGCATGGCTGATCTTCTAATCTAAGTCCAGCTAATAACCTGACGCTGCCTTATCCCCATATCCCTTATTCCCTTTTGCAATAAGAAATCTATCTATCTCAGTCTTGAATATGTTCAAGGACTGAGCGTCAACAGCCCTTTGGGGTAGTGAGTCCCATACATTCACTGCCCTTTGAGTGAAGAATGATACTATACCAATCCTTGTATTTAATAAAGTGTCTTAATTGCTGAAACATCTTAATTGTATTGTGTTGCTTTCAAACTACTTTACAGATAATTTCTGTCAAGTGAAGTCACATTTGGTGAAAGTGCTCAAAATGGGCATAAGAGGTATGAAATAATCCTTGTGTTCGATATAGTGCCTTATGTTGTGACGTCTCAAAGTGCATCACAGGATATACTGTAAAGTGTGTATTTTATGGGCGAATGTTTTCTTTCCTCAACATTTGCATCGAGACTAGCATAGTTTTATTAAAAAAACATTCCAGTATAATAGTTATAATTCTATAAATCAAATCGATACTAAATTCATCACAAGCTGTAGGATGTAATGCATTTTCTTCTTCACTTTGCTGTCACAACGAATAAACAATATATTGACTGCTATTTTTCAACAAAAAAAAACAGGCTTTTTGGGGAAAGCTGAAAATGTACCTTGACCTTTAAGTATGTGGGTAACATTGGCAGAGGGCGTGGGTGTGCTGCAGTAATTCGTGTAGCGGGTTAATCCTTTTAACGTTTCTCAATCTTTGAGGTTTCAGTAAGAGTTGCTGCAAAACCGCCCCAGAGTCTGTCAGTCTGCGGAAAGTACAATGTGCATTGTCTTTAAAACTTCCATCAGCACTGCTTTAGAGTTACAACATACGCCATCGTTTGAAGGGAAGTAGCTTTAAGCGATGTTCTCGTGAAGCTTCCGATCGCCGTTTTTCAACGTAATCAGTGTAAGATAGACTCAGACTGAAGATCAAGAACTTTGGGCGGGCGTGTAATTGGGGCGGCGGGGGAGGAGAGTGTGGCAAAACGTGCTCCTCCCTGTCCACAATCGCAGAGAGAAGAAATCCAGTGGAAAAGGATTATTCAGTTGCCCTCACACCGTAGCAAGTGTAGGTTGTGGGAATACTGTACAGCTTCTTGGGTGCAGGATGTCTGTGGCAGTGACGAGGGCCTCTTTTCCAGTGATCTGATTTGACGGTTGAGCTTCTGTGTCTGTCAATTGCATCAGGAAACAGACCAGACTTGAGCAGGGGCTTGAGGTCTGAGTGAAGTTGCTTAATTAGGGGCGTTTTGGTATCGGCAAAAGAAGATGGAAATGAGACTCGAAATGGAGAGAAGACAAATACTGTGCTTAAAAAGAAACTTCTTTGGTTCATTTTAGTATCCTTGGGTGTCTGTGGGAGGGGGGCGGGATGGGAAGTTCTGTAGTCGATTGGAGGCTCGCTTTCCAGGGGTACTCATCCCCTCGAAAACAAAAATAAATTTGGTTACTCAATCCACGATTGTTTGTGGGACACTGCTGCTGCGTTTAACCCACAAAATATACAGTCAATTCACTTTACAGTATATTCTGTGAAAAGCTTTGAGATGTCTTGATGGCCTGATAAGGCACTATATCAAATGCAAAGAATATTATTATAATATCAAATGCAATGATTATTATTGTTGTATGTTTTCTGGCGAGTGATTTTTTTTGTGTGTGTGTGTATGAGCCGTGTTAATGGAAGGACTGCGTTACGGACATCAAAACGTTACCCCAGTGAGTTTCTGTATTCCCCTTGCCATTTTCCTCTTTCCTCCCTCTTTCTCACCCCCGCCCCTCCCAGGGGCCACCCTGGAAAAAAAGTGACGTAGAGGGTCAATATTATAGCTGATAATTTTTCAAGCTGTGCATTTTTCTCAACTGGCGCTGGGAGAAATTGTGCCTTGACTGGTTTGCTTTGGCCATAATTGCTGGTGCTGTCCTGCAGGAGGTCACTGAGCCTGACCATGTGAGTGGGCTCACTTAACATGTACAGTGGAAATGACTGTAATTGCTTAAAAAGCCCCAGGTTTTAAAGCTTATCTAGACTTCTGCCAGACTACTGCGTTCAGACACTTCCCAATGTGCAAGTTCTCGTCTTCTTCTCAGTAACGAAGGACTCGGGAAGAGGCGAAAAGGAAATATATTTATTTTTTAAAAAAAAACACAGGAATGGAGTCGGGAAATGCTTTTTAGTTATTACCAGGCTTTCAACCGGAATATTTAAAAACACATCTTGAAAGTGGAGGTGCCCCCAAAGATAGTTCGGGACCGCTTATTGCATGCACTGAACAGGCGGAGACCCATGTCTGTTGTTCTGGTTTCTTAGTTTCACGTTCTTATAGCTGTAATCTTCTAAGACATTTGGACATTGTCACTGTGTGGCACCAGTGGAAATTGATGAGGAGATAACTCTTGACTTTAGATAGTGTATGATGTTCTGAGTAGTGCGATTTGCGGCAGTGTAGATTTAGTGTTCAGAACAGCAACGGCTACACGGTGTTTGCAAACTCTTCCATTACTCCTATTGAATGCAGTGCTGGGGGCATGTTGCTTTGTTGGAGGTACCGTCTTTCGGATGAGATCTTAACCAAGTTCCTGTCTGCCTGTTCAGAAAAGTTAACGGAGTTTCTCCTGGTGTAGTAGTAGTAATAATAATAATACTTGGATTTGTTAAAGCGCATAATCACGTCTATTTTGGAAGCTTATGGGAATAAATTGATGTGTGGATGAATGGCATTCTACTGTGTATGCTCAAAATATAGTAGAATTATTAAAAGTAATCTATCCGTTCCTGTTTTTTCAGATTGTGAAGGTGAGATGATCTTGAAATAGAAAAAAAAAGTCTGCCATGGTTAAAACGTAGGCGAGTTAAGATGCGTATTTGCATAGTGTGGTTAAGAAGAAGCAATAGTCTGTGGTTTGCTAAGTAAATACTAATGATCCACTGGGGTTTCATTAACATCTTAGAGACTTTCCCTGGTAGATTTTGAAATGTTTGTGTATCTTTTTCTTCCTCTTTATTCTGCTCTCCTCATCTGGCGAACAGCATTTAAATGAGATACTGAACCTGCATAGAAGCCACCCTAAGGCGTATCATTTAAACTATCCTCTTTCAGAGAAACATTATTTCAAGGGGAAAAGATTCCCCCCAAATGATGCCTTCTCCAACAATACCAGGATTAGTCTTAAGTAAATGCTGATCACTGGGTTCGATGAGGGTTCTATAATTCAAACGTTTCAATATTTGTATTGCATAATGCTAATTTAAAAAGATAACTTGTCTGACTTGAACCCGTACACTTCTTGGAAGAAACGGAGCAGTAAGTAGGAACCCAGTTGTTAGTCGATTGGGGGGGTTGCTTTCCAGGGGGTAATAACAATAATTTGGTTACTCATTGCCACTGTTTGTGGGACTGCTGTGAGCAATTGGCTGCTCGTTTTGGCCACTAAATACAGTCAGTTCACTTTACACTATATTCGATATAAGACACTAAATCAAATGCAAGGATTATTATTGTGTCACTGTTTTCTCTGATGGTGGCACGCAAAGCATTAGCAGGGATAGATGACCATGCCTTTTGAGTTTGGTGTGACAACTGTCAATTGGACTTTTGAATAGAGAAGAAAATTTAAAAATACGCATTGACTAGACGGGTGTTTCTCTGATGGCTGTTTGTTTTTTTGTGCCCACATGGTTGCCACCAGAATCCCAAGTAAAGAAATTCGAATGAAACCATGGAATCCCTATTATTAATAATAATCCTTGCATTTGATATAGAGCCTTATCACGTTGTTGTAACGTCTCAGAGCCCTTCCCAGAATATATATTGTAAAGTGGATTGACTGTGGCAATTCACGGCAGCCAATTGTGCACACCAGTGTCCCACAAATAGCTGTGGATTGAGTGACCAATTATTATTTTTATTTATTTTTTTGGAGGCGTTTTTTGAGAGGAAAGTGCCCGACAGATGTAGTGTGTGTAGGTCAGGGTTTTTGTAAACTACAGGCAATAATTAGCATTAGGCAATTTGGGCCCACAGCCCATTTGATCATCAATCTAAACTAAAGGCTGAGCAACACTAACACATGCTTTACAAGGAAATTCGTTGACTTATGTAAGTAAGGTGTTGTCTTTGTAGTAAAAGTTTGGCAGTGGATGACTAAATAAATGTTGGGCATTAATAGCTGGATAATTAGGGAGTATTTTGTGGTTGGATCTACATTTTGTATCCAAATGTGCTGCTTGTTTTTAATGAGCAGCATTGATTTTTCTCGTTCAATTTTTTGGCTCTATTTTCTTAAGGCTCCAAAGTATGCCTAATAACAATCATTCTTGCATTTGATGTCACGTTGTGAGACGTCTCAAAGCGCTTCACAGAATACACTGTAAAGTGAATTGACTACACATTTTGTTGCCGAAACGCAGCAGCCAATTACGCACAGCAGTGTCCCACAAACAGTTGTGGATTGAGTGTCCACATTTTTTAAAAATATTTTTGGGATGAATTATTACCAATTATTACCAACAGAAAGCAATCTGTCAACTAGCTTTCTACTTACGGCTGGGTAAACAGAGGTTTATGCAGTAAGGAAACTTGCCTAAGGTATTGCCATGCCCAGGAATCGAACCTGGGACGTCCTCCTGACGTGAAAGGCGCTCTAAATGTCATTTTGTTGTTGTTTTCTCGCTTGTGAGGCGAGTGCTCTAACCAATACGCTACAGGACTCCTAAATAGGATTTGAAGGTCATCCTGTACCCCACTGAAGTATAGGGGTTGCAATCCTGTATGGTTTCACCTGAAAATACAAAATAGTTTGTTCTAAGTGTTGAGAACTGTGAAATCTAGGAATGTATAAAAGATGTTCATAGATTTGAGAGTGATTGGCGTTTGAAAAGGCAAATTCTGGGGGTTTAGGGACCTTTATTTGAATGCAAGCAGCTGATGAAATCACCCTGCGTTATTAGAGGATGAGCAGGGACCTGACCCAGAGATCTTTAGCTGTGCCCTGAATTAGCTTCTCAGATCTGCATAAACCGCCTGATCTGATTCAGACACAATTGTTTTCCTTTCTGCATCCTTCCTCTTTATGTGTGCCTGTCTCTCTGTACCAAACCTGGCTGAGGGAGTTTGCTGTGCGCAGAGCACCAGTGCCTGAAAAATAAATGCATAGAATAATAATATGCATTTGAAAAGAAACTCCATTCAGCCTTTATTAAAAATTCTGCTGATTGCTCATTGAAATTATTCCTCCTGTTTATGGCAGGCCTAAGAGACTACGTATTATTGAAGTGTTCCACAATGTGCCTGGAACAGTTGTTCGACTCTGTGGTCCCACACTGTCAACTGACATTGCCCAGTGACGCTCCTGCCGCTTCTGTCAACCAACGGCTAAACAAATTGCATTTGTGTCGAGGCTTACACGTCGGGAGTACGTCTCAAGGCGCTGGACAGTCAAGGATTTGGACCCGAGCTGGAGGCTGGGATCAAGAAGGGTGGAGGGCAGGGAGGGTAGTAGGGCGACCGAAGATGGGGTCGAATAAGAAGGTCTGGAGACGGGCCTTGAAGGAAGCAAGGGAGGGGAGGGCGAGCCAAAGAGACCGTGGGGTGGGACAGAGAGACTGAAGGCCCGACCCTTTTGTGGAGGAAGAAAACTTGCCTAAGGTTTTGCCGTGCCCCGCTAAGACTCAGAAGTTTTACTAGTTCGAAGAACAAAGCAATGGAGAGTTCTGCGTGATGTGATTCTTTTAATCTCTCTGCGTGTTTAGTGGATGGTTCACTCTTCTGTTTGACCAACTCACTACAAGTCATCCGCCCCACTAAATAAAATAGCTTCTGCCAGCATCCCAAGGATGGAACAATTTTTATATATTTTGAAGCATTAACTGACTTACCATTACATTTAGGCGGTTTGAATACACAGGTCAGTGTGTTTGTGGCAGATTTCCTGCAGTTTAGCGTTCAGTTTTTTTAAAAAGCTTTAGTACAGAAATCCTCATCCGTTCATCACAGCGCAGATCCATTTAGAGCTCTTGAGATGCTGGAAAAGCAATTCACTACCATTAGCAAACTAAAACGCTGCTTGTCCAATGTCCACACTGTATCATGTAACCTACCATTACCGTTGCTACCACTAACTAAATGGTAGTACTGAACTGTAACAATTTGGGTTTGTTGAGTAGATTTGGGATTAAAGAGATGGATATTTCCCGCTGCGAAGGAATAGATTTTGGCTAGAGTTTGTTTTTTTGTTGCAGGAAAACATTGTTTTTGGTGGGTGGCGTTACATTGGTCGTGGGGTGGGGTGGTGGGGGGTGATTAGATGATACAATATTAAACTGCTTGAGTATGTACACTAAAATCTAATTTACCCGACCAACGTACTGTTAATGGATAAGTTGAGCTCTGGAATAGTGGCCAAAAGTTACATATTCAAATTCCAGTAAATACACTTAATAAAGTTGATCAAGTTTTATTTAACATTTATAATGATTGAAGCTTGCCTGTCTATCTGTAGAGCATCTGCGTGGTTATCTGTCACCTTACATTTGCTTTCAGACAGCACTGCTTCTGTCTGTTTTTTTTTTGCAAGTGAAGAACGACCCACATCTAAAGAATAAAACCTGTTGACGTGGGTTAGGTGAAGTCTGGGCAAAAATGGACAATTTGTGTATGGCGCTTTGAAGGGAGGCCTATGTAGAAATATACTACTGCCTAGCAGAATTTTTGCAACAACTGTACTTCAGAAATGTGAAGATGTCAGATTAAAAAGCCTGCCTTAAATAGTTTTGTTCAAATTCCTTGACTTCTAATTGACAGCTCAGAGAAATTGGTGCTCACATTGTAATGTGGCTGTTGTTCATGACAATACTACTAAATTTAACGAGTGAAGGATTTGGGGGATGTTGAAGGATTCTTTTCATCTGTGTCAGCGTAGTTGACTAGGTGATATATTTGAATTCTAGCTAACTGTTTGAGGACACACAAAATTACTCAGATTAGTTTAGCAGCACTCCCAACACGTGACTGAATTTGATTTTTATGCTGAGAAAATCTCATTCTTATTTTTTCATTATCTCTGAAAGAATGCAGTTTGCATTTTCATTCTGACACATTAGCATCTTTTCCTCTTTAATTATTAAAATCTTATTTCTATTTCTGGCCTGTTAAATAACACTTCTATTTTTCATTCAAGAACTTTTTTTTTGGGGGGGGGGGCGGGGAAGTAATTCAGTAAAAGTGCATATCGTTTTAATAATAAAATTCAGGACAAACGTTGCTTTTCCTTCACAATAGGTTTTCGGCTAAAAATGGTTAATGTGTGTCGCTGGGCGATGGAGAGGAATTTGAATATTATGAATAGATTGAACATTTTGGAATTCATGTTGGATCTAACTGCATCTCCCCATCCAATGAACAGCTGACATTCCAGTCGGTTGCTATAGAAAGTCTTCATGCTGTGCAAACCAAGCCTGCCCTGTCAAATAGAGTTGACGCAGTATTTATGTTCTACTTCCAAGATGGTACGATTACGTTCAGTAAATATTGTCTTGTTCTGAATGTAAAGCAGGCTGAAAGGATCAACTTTCCGCAAAAAAAAAAAGTCCCTCTTTATTGAAGTTTCTGAAGTTTATAGTTTCAGCTGTTGATGGATGTTAATTTGAATTTATTTTTTTTTGTCCCTCTTTTTATTCCCTTCTGCTTTAAGTCCCGTCTCAAGACCCTCCTCTTCAACCACGCCTTCGGGCACCCTCCTAACCATACCCTCGCTTCCCTCCACCCCTCCTGATCCCAACCCGCAGCTCGGGTCCAAATGCCTGACTGTCCAGCAGCTTGGGACATCCTCCTGACGTGAAAGGCACTTTACAAATGTAATTGACCAGATTTTAAGAAGACAATTTTTAGGTGTACAGGACTCCACAGTTTAGCTGGTTAAAGCTGAGCTAAAACTCAACATCCACTCTGGGGTTCCCAAGTCTCAGCTCTTGCCAACCTAAACAATGTGGGATTAATAATGATTATACTTGCATTTGATAGCATCGAGACATTATTGTCTCAAAGCGCTTCACAAAATATACTGTCTGCCTTTTTTTAATCTAAAGGATTCTGATCTTCCATTTAAGAACTTACACGTGTATCGTATTACTCTGTGACACAATAAATGGGTAAAACTACAATTTTTATTCTCTTCAATATAGCTATGAATGAAACATGGATTTCCATTGTGTAGAATGCCACACGTGTGGTGCTGTGTTGTATTTGAGTCCTGAAAAATATTGTGGTCTTAGCATTAAATTCATCTCCTGGTAAATTAAGATTGTGCAGAATTTTGGTAAATTCATTTAACTTGCAAGAATTGTGGAAATCTTCTTTCAAAAGATGGGACTGTAAGAATTCCAGGTGCTAAATTAAACGATGATTTAAGTAGAAGATTAACATTTTAAGGCTAAGATTGCTAAAAGGGGATGATAGCGTGGTTGTTCTGGAGCAATGAGATCCGATGGGCAAAAGGGCCTTCTTCATCCAAACCAATCTTGAGATCTTACTTCCAAAGAGATAATGCTTGGCCAGGATGATGATGATGATGATGATGTCATTTTATACACAGAACCTAACCCATAAAGTTGGGAGGCAGGATAAAAAGGAGAAATAGCTCTGGCCACATCATGTTGTTGAAACGTCTCAAAGGACTTCACAGAATTTTTGTTCAAATGTATGACTGTGTATTTTTGTAAGTGAACGCGGCAACCAATTTGCTCGTAGCATTGTCCCCATAAGCTGTATAGTAAATGGCTGTGGATTGAGTGACCAAATTATTTATTTATTTTGAAGGGATTATTACCCCTGGAAAACGATCCACCACCAACAACAACAACAACAACAAGATTCCATTTATAAAGCGCCTTTCACGTCAGGAGGACGTCCCAAGGCGCTGCACAGTTGGGTCATGACCCGAGCAGTGGGGAAATGGTCAGGGTGAGGGGAGGGAGAGAGGAGGGGGAAATGGTCAGGGTGAGGGGAGGGAAGGGAGGGAGCGAGGAGGGGGAAGAGAGTCGAGAGGGGAGCTGAAGGCACGGTCAAAGAGAAAGGTTTTGAGACCGGCCTTGAAGGACTAACCAATCGACTAACAGGGCTCCTACTTGCTGCTAGGTGAACAGAGGCGTGTGGAATAAGGAAACTTGCCCAAGGTTTCACCCTGCCCGGGAATCAAACCCAGGTCCTCTCGTCGTGAGGCGAGTGCTCTAACCAATACTCTGCAGGACTTGATTGTTAGTTTCTGGTTCTGATTTCTGACCAGTTTTGTTTTCTCTTGCAGCTGATAGTTGAAAAGACCACTGACTACCCGTCCACTGAGTATTCTCTAGTGGAGGATGTTGCCCTCCACTTTACTTGTTTGATGGACAGACTGAACGAGCAGCGCCTCTTTCAGCCAGATTTGTGTGATGTAGACGTGGTATTGGTGCGGCAGAAGAACACGTTTCCCGCTCACAAGGGAGTCCTTGCAGCGTACAGTCAGTTCTTTCATTCCCTCTTCACGCAGAACAAGCAGCTCCAGCGGGTTGAACTTTCCCTGGAAGCGCTAACGTCTCAAGGGTTCCAACAGATCCTTAACTTCATCTACACTTCAAAGCTGCTGGTAAATGCCTGCAACGTGCAGGATGTTCTGAATGCTGCTGCCGTTCTGCAGATGAATGATATTGCTACTTCCTGTCAAGAATTAATAGACAGCCGGTCCCTAAACCTGACCACAGTGAGTAGCGACATGTCAAAGCAGGAGGGCCGCGGCAATCCACTTAGTTCTCAGTTTTACCGGGAGATCAAGCAGGAGGTTGATCCGCATCCCAAGATTTACGCTCGCGAGGGTAACAACCCATACTCGGTCCGTGTGGAGGACAATGTTGTGAAGCAGCACCCACCCGTGCAGCCAAAGCAACAGTATTACAAGGAGGAGAACAACAGCCGAACGGTGTGCAAGATTGAAGGGGATGCTGAGGAGCTGGATAACTCTGAGAGCAGGAGCTCGTATAACAGGGAGCAGATCATCGTGGAGGTGAACCTGAACAATCAGACGCTGAACGTTTCCAAAGGGGCCGAGGGCATGTCTTCTCCCTCAGAGGCCACTGCCGTGCTGGGGAGGTGTCCAGAGGATGAGGAGGAGGAGGAGGAAGACGATGAGGAGGACGAGGAAGAGGAGGAGGAAGAGGACGACGATGAGGAAGATGCTGACGTCGGGGATGAGGAAGACGAGGAGGAAGAGGAAGACGCCAGCGAGGAGGAGGAAGAGGAGGTTGAGGAGAGCGAGGAGGACGAAAACGAGGAGGATAATTCCGACACACCAGAAGTCAAAACTGAGAGCGGGCAGCCGACTCGCAGAGCAGTGAGGGCTTCAACCGCCTCCAAGGGATCCGTCACTGCAGCTTCCAGTCGGTCGCGGAGGAACACCAAGGCAGAGGTGAGCGCCCGGGGCAGGAAGCGGAAGAAGGATTCTGACGGCTCGAATCAGAAGGTGAAAATAGAAGAGAAGCAACACTACCCCTGCAAAAAGTGCCCCAGGGTTTTCAACAACCGCTGGTACTTGGAGAAGCACATGAACGTGACGCACAGCCGCATGCAGATCTGTGACAAGTGCGGCAAGAGGTTCGTGTTGGAGAGCGAGCTCTCTCTGCATCATCAGACTGACTGTGAGAAGAGCATTCAGGTAGGCCGTTAGTTTGCACTTTCAACATCTTAGTTGCATTTATTAAATTCTTATTACTCGATAAAGAGTCGATCACCTTGAGACATCCCCCAATGTCAAAATGGATAAATGTATATTTTGTTGTACAAGTCATATCAGTCGGGATCACTACATTTAGTTTGACTTGTCTGAAGTCCGAGTTGCAGGTAAACTTGTATGATTCGTAGGAAAACAAACTGATTTAATCAATAAACTGCACTGCGCATGCGTAATTAAATACAGCCGAACCCTGCTTAGTCGGTGACTGGACAAGACTACGTTTCCTGCGACTCAATGTGTCTTGACCCGTTCCCGCATGCGCACTTATTGACAAGCGTTGGAATAGCGTGGAATCGCGGAAAGTTAAGTTTTTCTGTGCATGCTCCGATGGATCAACAACAGCTTGCATTCATGTAGCATCCTTCACACGGGATAGCATCCCGGATCAAGACTATATTTCCCACGATTTAGTGCAGTCACCCGAAGCACGCTTGCTCGATGGGTCAAGTGCGCCGTTTCCCACAATTCAAGGCCAGTAATGGAGGGTAGGAGGTGATTAATATGAGTCGTGCAAAGAAATGTAAATAGTTTTGATAGGCAACCGAATAGGACTCGGGCGAATGTGTGACAATTTATAACGATAAGACTTGTGCGAATTTTATTGCATCAACTATTTGATGCATTTAATTGGCTCCATTTTGTTATTTTTTTCAATGTCCTGAATCCTGCTCCAGGCGTGTTGTGGCTGCCTGAGATCTTGTCTTCTCCTGAAGGTCAATGTCTTAAAACTTGTGTAGCATTTTGGGGAAAAGCTAATTCAGTCTCACAAATTACATTCATACAACGCTTTTCACGTCGGGGGACGTCCCAAGGCGTAGGATAGTCAGGGATTTGAACCCGAGCAGAGGGTTGAAATCAGGAAGGGTAGAGGGCAACAAAGGTAGGAGGTTGACTGAAGTGTGGTCAAAGAGGAGGGTCTTGAGAAGTGCCTTGAACGAGGTAAGAGAGGGAGCGAGGCGAAGGGTCTGTGGGATGGTGTTCCAAAGGTTTGGGCAGAGAGGTTGAAGGCTTGACTGCTGATTGTGCGAAGCCTGCGATTCTTGGACTAAATTTAAGAATTCCCAAATTAAACTTTTAAGACAATGGTCTTAAGGGTGAGAACATGAGGCATTTCAGGGACCTGGTGCTGTGCCAGTACAAGTGAAGCCAATTCTACTGTACCCTTTTATGTTGTTCTTCAAATGTTTCCCATTTCCCTTTTAAAAAAATGTTGTGATCTTAGCTTCAATAGCCACTTGCAGCAAAATATTTTGCATTTCGGTAACCCAGCACGTGAAAATAAATCATCCAACCTCCTCCAGAACTCTCGCAGTGACAATCCTGACTTTCATTAAAATTTAATTTCAGTTGGCTGCCCCATTTCGCCGACAAAAAAAATTGTCAATTCACTTTACAGTCTATCCTGTGAAGCGCTTTGAGACGTCTAAAAGACGTGAAAAGACCTATATCAAATGCAAGGATTATTATTATTATTCAGCTCCCACTGGTTATCGATTTACCAGTCAGTGGGAATGGAATGTTCTTTCGCTATTTATCCTCAAAGACTTCAAAGTGGGTCTTCTGATTTGCATCTTACATTTGTAAATTTCTCCCTCTGCAAACCTTTTGTAAGTTCTTTCTTGTTTCACTGTATCTGATCCTTTGTGGTTGGTTAATCATCACCCTCATCTCTACAGCATGGTTCTTTCCTACACATTGAGGGTTCTTACAATATGGATTACCTTACCAGAAATAGCTGCTGTACATGACAGCATTTGGAAGAAAATTGAGTAAATATTTAAGGGAAAATAATGAAGGGCGTGGGAAAAGAATAGGAATGGAATTAAAGTGGAGAGCTTTAACGGAGGAGCACTAGAACGATGAGCCTGTTAATCTCCATATGCACTGCAAATGGGTCTAGGATTAAACAGAGGGTGATTGCAATGTCGAGCTCCCTGCCACAAACTGCAGCGGCTGTGGTTGAAGCTGAGCTCATCAATTATTTTGAAAGGGAATTTGGTAGATGCCTGAAAAAGAGAAATAATAAAATGTACTGGGAGCAAGCAAGATTAGATTAGGTGGCTCCCTTGACTCCTTCAAGGCTCAGCTCAAGAAAACTCCTCGTCGAATGTGCCTTCGGTCATCATCCTACCCCCTACCCTCCCTGTCCTCCACCCCCTCCTGATCCCAACCTCCAGCTCGGGTACAAATCCCTGACTGTCCAGCGCCTTGGGACATCCTCCCGACGTGAAAGGCGTTATACACACGTAATTTTTTATTGTGATTGTCTGAATGACCTATTTCCTGTGCTGTAGAATTCTGTGTTCTCGTTTCTTCTCGAGCATGACTATTTGCACGAACGTTTCTCCTAAATTGGTTTGAATACACTGAGGTCAAGTGTTGGATTTTGCTGTAATTAACAGAATCTTGAAACCTTGGCCTAAGAGATCTGAATGCACGTTGATGCTGGCATTCCAACGATATTCAGCTCCATGACAGTATTGTTAACTGACCCGTTCTCACAGTTAAGTGGCTTCTGCAGATAAAACTGCAATGCCTGCTCGTTCTCCACACGTTCAGACACAGCTTGGGAATCCTGCACCTGTCTGGGCGTTTTGCTTCCCAGCTCCCATCAGGTATGAAGACTTTCAGGTTTCTAACAGCAGATGTTCAATTCAGGAATGTGCTGGGCTGTGTGTGCATTCACCACTCTCCTCCGCTCTTCCACCCGAGTTTAGCTTTTGAATTGTCAGGAAGCGGTGGGCTCAGGAAGGGAGGTCAGTGGAGTAAACTCGTGGGTTCTGTGTTCCTGATATTTGGGAAGCGAATTGGTGATGCACTGAACAACTATTGGATGAATCGCTTCAAGTGTTCAGGTAGGCTTCATTAACCCTGGCCTAAAATGCTAAATTGCTTTTATTGAACCAGCCACAGGGCCACCAGAGCTTCTACCGCCTGGAGTCCTGTAACTCAGTGGTTAGAGCATTCACCTGGCAAGCGAGAGACCTGAGTTTGATTCCCGGTAGGGTAAACCATTGGGCCTCTGTAGTAAGTAGGAACCCGCTTGTTAGTCGATTGGTGGATTGCTTTTCTGGGGGTAATCATGCCTTCTAAAAAAGTTAACAATAATAATTTGGTCACTCAATCCATGACTGTTTGTGGGACACTGCTCTGCGCAATTGGCTGCCGCCTTTCGCCGACAAACTATAGTCAATTCACTTTACAGTATGTGCTGTGAAGTGCTCTGAGACGTCTCGAACACGTGATAAGGTGCTATATCAAATGCAAGGATTATTATTTTTTTGTAATCAGCACAAGCTACCTGTTCTGGATTAGGTAGTTTGTGATGGGCTGAATGACTTGTTTTCTGCGATGTAGCAAGCGAGAGCACAGTGTAAGTTTATTCAAGCAAAGTAAAAATGTTTTGTCTACATTGTCAACATGGGCTTACAGACTCAAAACAACTTCCAAAAGGCTTTTATTGAGGTTTTTAACCAAACTTCCTTAACGACTTCCTTGCAGAAGACCCAAGGTTCTTGTGCATGCTACTAGCAATGTGTGTCCGTTTTCTAAAAATACAATAGGAACTTTGACAAAACATTTCTTTTAGACATCTGATTGTGTTTAACAGACTGTGTAAACTAGTGAGTCAATTTTAACTGGTGTGTCACATGACTCAATAATTGCTCGAGAATACAAAGTAATCTGATGCACTTTCGGGTTGTCAGGGAATGGGTCGATCTTGACAACCAAAATCAATTGCAAGGCGAGGTATCACACATTGAACTTTTCGATAATGGCAGCACTGAGTAAAGGAATGCATTATTTTTGTCTTGGCACACGTATTGGATTTTTACTTTCTCCCTTTTTATTGCGGGGGTTCATTAGGACTGCATCCTGTATTCTAAGCGTTCTGGGACGTTACCCTGCATGAGGGGTGAAAGTTGTTGTTCCTCATTTAAGCATTGATATGAGCCCAGTCGTAACGCCCTATATCTTTGGCCAGTCATTTTCATACCTCTCAGCGTCTATAGAGCACACGACATGAGCACATGATGCATGGTGATGTGAGGATGTTTCGCACTCCTGTTTGTATCGAGATCTTGGAAGAAATGAGACCTGCAACAAAAAACGAAAACTTAAGGCCAGCGAATCGACAATCAGAGGTTTCTCTCGAATTCCTAACTTTATTTGGCTCCAGGTGCCGTTCACTGTGTGCTCAGGTCGTAAACATGATAGCCTTAGATACCTGCCTGAGTGCATAATCTAAACAGATGTTTTACTAGTATTCTAGGAAAATAAGAGCCCCATTGTCAGCTCTTCTGGTGGCCAAACTTACAGCCACTACGTCTCGAAACTCTGGAACACTCTTCCTCTATCCCTCTGTCTTGCCCCTTCCTTTACCCATCTTCCGGTTGTGCCTGAAGACCTTCCTCTTCGACCATGCCTATGGTCACCTCCCCCCCCCCCCCCCCCCCCCCCGCAGCTTGGCATTGTTTTCCACCACTGTCAAGCTCTCTGGGATGTGTGAGGGGCGCTGTGTGTATGCACGTTGTTGTTCTGTTTGGTCACCATTCCCTTTATCATTGCCAAATCCTGAATCAGCCATAACTCAGCTGTTTTGCATTGTGAAAGCTAGAAATTATCCAAAAGCTTTCCCAGCCATTTCACAATTGTAGTTTTGAGTGAGCTGCTCGCGATTACAGTTTGAGAATATTTTAACTGCAGCCAAAACCAACACAGCAACAAACAAAATGGTGCAGTGTCACATTACAGGCCTCGAAATGTGGTCTGTTTGGCATCAATTTTCGATAGACTGACTGGTGAACGTAGACTGATGCTGCTTTCTGCATTTCCGGACCAGATTTCAATGGTGGTCTGTGATTTCTGCACTATGGCTCTCTAGATCACTGAGTGGATTCTTATGTACTGTATTGCTCCATTGATTGACTGAATTCTTGTAGCCTCCTGCTCTCCTCGACTCTAGCTCAGATAAATTTGCTATAAACTGAGTAATTGCTTTTTTTTAATGAATTAACAACACCAAAATTACATTTGTATAGCGGCTTTCACGTCAGGAGGACGTCCCGTGCCGCTGCATTTATATAGCATTTATATTTGCGTAGGACAATGTCCCAGAGCGCTTGACATTGGCGGAGCACAACTCTGAGCTGGGGGGATGGGGGAGGTGACCGTAGGCACGGTCGAAGAGGAAGGTCTTCACGTGTGACCTGAAGATGGGGAAGGAAGGGCAAGGTGGAGGGATAGAAGAATATTCCAGAGAATCGGGGCCTAGTGGCTGAAAGTGCAGCCACCAATGATGGAACAGAGGGCAAGAGGGACAAGCAGAAGGCCGCAGCCAGTCGAGCGGATGCAACGGGTAGTGGGTTGGGGGCTAAGCAGGTTGGGGAGGTAGGGAAGTGCTAGGGCACGATGAGATTTGAAGACGAGTGTGAGGATCTTTAATTACTTTAAGAAAATATTTCTGATAGCTTCACTTCTTGATGGCTATGAGTTTCAAGCATTTCAATACTCTAGGAAGAGGACCTGTCATGAGAGGTTTAAATGTATGAAAGTAATCTTGAAGATGCAATGGTATCCCATTGAGATAAGAAGCATGGTACCTTGATATACGCAGAAATCCCTCCCCATGCTTGAGAATCTCCAAACCTTCCATATGTATATGGTTTTCAGTTACCTTGTGCAGCATGAACAGACTCTTCCTAGACAGGGAGCATCTAGTTACCAAATCAATGTGGAGTCCTGCAGCATTTTGGTTACAGCACTCGCCTCGCAAGCGAGAAGACCTGGTTTCGATTCCCGGCCAGGACAAAACATGAGGCAAGTTTCCTTACTCCATATGCCTCTGTTTCCCAGTATTTGGGAATTCAGTTGTTAGTTGATTGGCAGATCGCTTTTCCGGGGGTAATAATTCCTTCAAAATAAATTTTGACTGTTTGTGGGACAATTTGTTTCGCCCACAAAATATACAGTTAATTCACTTTACAGTTTACTCTGTGAAGGCTTTAAGATGTCTAGAAGACATGGCAAGACGCTATATCAAATGCAAGGATTATTATTATATTATATATACTTTGAATAGTGCTATGGGATCTTAACATTCATCTGAACAGGTAACAGAATCGATGGTAAGCCTTGGTTTACCATTGCTAGGATAGAGATTGATGCCTCTGATAGGGCAGAACCCCTCCCCTGCACTGCAGCTTCAATCTACAGACTAGACTGTGATCTTAAGTCCTGATGTGCTTGAACCTTGCAACCCAGTGGAGAGTCTCACCGTTGGTACTGTAGAACATTTAAATATTTCCGGCACTGGGACCTTGGAGACATTTGACCATGTCTATAAAAGCTGAAGCCCCATCCATTCCTTTAGGGTGTGATGTATCCAGACAAGCTGTCAGGTTGGCCAGTTTAATACTTAAAATCAGGCCTTCCCAGGTTCTATTTGATGTATCGCCTTATAGTTGAAATGTCTCAAAGCGCTTCAAAGAATATATTGTAAAGGGAATTGATAGTGTATTTTGAGGGCCGAACGCAAATTTCAAAAACAAACAAAATGAAAAGCCAGGCTGGAATTGGAGATCTATCTCCACTGCAACAATTTGCGGATGGTGAATGGTGTTTGAACTAACTCGGGGGAAAAAAAAGTATTTTTCAGATCTCAATCTCAGGGCTTTGCAGTAAATACTGTTAAGTGTCGTGACTGTATGTAGTGACATATGGGGCTGGCGTTTTCTTCCACACAGCAAACTTTGGGGGAATGACCAATTAATTAGAAGGGCTGTTGGGCCGAGCACCATGAGAACTTCAACCTCTTCTGAATAGCATTGCAGGGAATTTAACATCCGTCTCAAGGCAGTGGAGTGGTTTAACTTCTCAGCTGCTCACTCCAGCTCATGGGTAATTTCAACATTTTGCCCAATGACCTGTCCTTTGAGCCTTTCATCCAATTCTTAACCACCTCTGCTATCCTGCTGCACCACCTCCTACTCCCAGCAGCTAAAACCTAAGGAAGGTTTGCCATCTCCTCGCTTCTATGGCGTTGCCCCAACCTATTTGTTTCCTGCAGTTCTCTTCACTCTTCCACTCTCAGTGTTTCACGTCCACTGTCCTATCCATCTTTATAATTGACTGCTTTACCCTGTTTCCGGTGTCTCATATAATTTTTTTATATATATATTTGTATATCCCTCCACCTCATTCCCTCACCCTTCGCTTTCTAAAGCCTTCTGAAAAAAAATCCCTTTAACTGTATCCCTGCTTCTGCGCCTTATCCCCTACCTGTCTGGACTTGCATGCTCTCTTTGTAAAGTTCTTTGAGACATAATAATAGTAATAACATTCTCTTCCATGACAAGCTGTCTCAGGTCAGGTTGCAGTATTGCTGATCTGTGGATTGGAGAGGCAGCTAGTGGGACAAGTGCAATCCTCGTTAGATATTGAAAGTGGGCTAGATCATGAGCAGCAGGTAGATAGTTGTGAAAGAAGCTACATTGGCAGACATAGAAGGAAATAACTTGTAAGTGCCTTAGGAATCTGTGCTCGGGGTGATGTTATAATAATAATAATAATAATAATAATCCTTGCATTTGATATAGCGCTTTTCACGTCAGGAGGACGTCCCAAAGCGCTTCACAGAACACACTGTAAAGTGAATTGACTGTATATTTGTGGGCGAACGCGGCAGCCAATTGCGCACAGCAATGTCCCACAAACAGTTGTAGATTGAAAATGACCAATTTATTATTGTTTTTTTGTTTTTTTGGAGGGATTATTATTAGGCTCTGTGTGGAGTAAGGAAACTTGCCCAAGGTTTCGCCCTGCCTGGAATTGAACTCAGGTCTCTCACTTGCAAAGCGAGTGCTCTAACCACTGAGCTACAGGACTCCACATGTTGTTTACACTATTCATAACTGATTTAGAAGTAAGGGCAAAAAACAATAAGATTGCTGTTGATACAAAATTGGGGAGAGGAAGGATTGCAGATAACAGGGAACAAGCTTCCCAAATGCAATGGAACTGGATAGATTTGGAGTTGGGCTACTGAGTGTCAAATATCATTTCAAGTGGATAATTATTGAACGATAGGATTGGAAAGGAACAAACGGTGGGAATGTCCTCCGGATAGCCCACAGGATTTTGCTTTGTGGAAACTGGTGAAGCGATCGCTGAGACCGTTGGATAGTGTGCTATGGCCAAAATCAAAAGCTCAGCCACAGGAAGACACAGTGAACTTGAACAGGGCACCAGTCTAACTCTGGCTGAATTGTCCAATTTTGGTCACTGTATAACAGTAACAATAACTTGCATTCATATAGCGCCGCTCACGCAGAGTAGAGTCCCAGAGCGCTGAGCCCGGAGGAGGGGAAGTGACTAAGTGCGGTCAAAGACGACAGTCTTCGGGCGTGATCTGAAAATGGGGAGAATCTCGCTTCCTTTTCGAATAGTACCATTAACGTCCAACTGTACTGACAGCCGTATAGGTTAACGTATCATCCGAAGGACAGCGTCTCCCGACAATGCCACACACCCCCCCCCCACCCCCGCCGTACTGCATTGGAGCGTCAGCTTAGACTATGTGCCTGAACCCACAACCTTCACGTAGGAAAATGTCTCTGGAAAGTACATCCCGGAGATGATGGCCCTTTGTACATGCCACTGTGAAGCGCGGGAGTTAGCAGCGTCGAGGACAATTGCACAATTGGTTTAAATATTAATTGAGAAATGTCAAGAAGTGCGGTGTTATCATACAATGCGTCAGGTCCAGAACATGAGAGAGAGAGTGCAGCAGGGAGGAGTGAGTGGCCTTCGCTTGCTGCGCTGGCAACTGGGTTAACACAAGTCTGGAGGGATGGAGGTGACGTGATTTCACACACTAGCAGCTGAAAATAGCAAAGCGCTGTACCAGCATCAGCGGGTTTTAATCTCTCGGTTCTGTTATTATTACCGAAAGTGTAAATAATATCCTGACTATGTGGGAAACCAACCCCAGCAGATGGATGAAGCGAATGAGGGGCAACGTGTCATCAGAAGGCAATGGAAATGATTAGATTCACTAATGAGGCAGAACGGATACGTCGCAAGTGGTAAAGTCTCATCGCTGCACAGGGCGCACTCTATTTATGTCCTCCGTTTTAAAATCTGTCCTTTCAAAAAAAAACATTTGTTCGCAGTGTTCGAGGCGTCGTTTTTTAAAAAAAAAAATCTGCAGGGATTTCAGACCACAAATTGGAGGTTCTGAATATTCTTAACCAGTCTGTCAGGCACTGTCTGAGCTAAACTCCCAACTCGTTTAAAACCCAGCAGCCAGTCTACACTACCGTACCTTTACCCCTAACCTTGACAAGCTCAACGGCTCCCAAATACCCCAGTGTATTAACAGCCTGGTCTTAACTTTAACATCTACCTCTTCAACCTCCTCCAGTCCTATTCTGCCCATTCATCACTCCAGCATTGGCGTAATAATAATAATAATAATCCTTGCGTTTGATATACTGCGAAGTGTAGTGACTGTGCATTTTGTAGGCGACAGTGCAAGTTGTCGTCGATTAGGTAATCAACCAGATCAGAAATATATTTTTTTATTTCAGCAGCTTTTTGATGTGGACAGCCTAATAGCTTAGAGATTGCAAACAGGTCCTCCCACTCTGTCTGATATCCTTGTGAGAAAAATGACACAATCTGTCATAATTATAGTTTTCAGAGGTGAGAAAAGCTTTTCTCACTTTCCCCCTCGATACAGTACAATTGTTATTACTGAAAGTCAATGATATAAACTGATCTCGCTGTTAGAGTGAATCATTGCTGGTATCTGGCTCCGAATTCTGTTGCGAGAGGGAGGAGTGCTCTCTGAGGGGAAGAGGGTTTTTTTTTAAAAAAAAGATTGAGTCTTCGTTCCTAATCAGTTTTACTGCTAAAACGTGTGGTCTGTGGACAGGATTGAACTCGGCCATGGTATGAACACCCAACGATCAAATAGCCTGGAAATTCTCACCATCCAGTTTCATCTGGGTGTGAAGATTGGTTATGTGGACAGCTGTCAGCACCTGAGGAATAATCCTCAGTGTGAGAAAGTAGGTGTCCTAGCCAACAACCCCCCAAATAAAATTGGTCATTCACTTCAAGGCTGTTTCCGGGGCATTACTATGCACAAATTTGCTGCTGTGTTTGTCAACAAATACACAGTCACTCCACTTCATAGTAAATCCTGTGAAGTGCTTTGGGATGTCTTCCGGACATGAAAAACGCTTTACCAAATCCAAGCGTTATTATTATTATTATTAAAGGTTGTTCCTAAACCCATAAATAGTTGAAGACTGCAATTTTCCACTGTTTCGTATGCAATTTTTCGCTGGGTGATATTTCTTGCTACTGATAATTGGGATGTTGAGGGTTGCATTTCTCACCCGATGTAATTCCGTTGCGGCTGGATCGAATGAGTCGTTCAACAACAACTTACATTTATATAGCGCCTTCACATGGGGTAGCGTCCCAGAGCTTTTGACAGTGGTGGAGTCTGACCCCAAACCAGTGGGAGAGGGAGGAGGGAGGTGACGATCAAAAAGGAAGGTCGTTAGGCGCGATTTGATAGTGGGGAGGGAGGGGGAGTGATTGAGGGAGAGAATTTTGGGGCATAGTGGCTGAAAGCATGGCCAATGATGGTGGAGCTGATGGGACGAGGGACAAACAGGAGGCCGGAGCCAGACGAGCATAGGCGATGAGTGGTGGAGTGGGGGATAAGCAGATCGGAGAGGTAGGGAGGTGCGATGGCATCAAGACGAGTATGAGGACCTTGAATCATCCAAGAAGTTAAAAAAAAAACATTTGAGGGGCCTGAGGAAAGACTTGGAAAGTATGGTTAATAATGAGGATAAAGAGCAATTTACAAACCCAGATAATCATGGCACGAGCTCAATGACTTCCTCCTGTGCTGAGCATTTCTGTTTCTATGTCAACGACAGACAGACCCATTCAGTGTTCCTCTTTCTACAAGTTGCTTGCCGGAAATTTATAACAGCAACCAATCAAATAACCAGCTAAATTTGTCTCCGTTTGAAGTTCTCCTCACTTTAACTCGCCAGCTCCCCATCCTCATTGCCGGGTAATGCAGTTAACCTTCAGCAAGACTGAAGAGAGCGCTTTCCAAGATATCATCGAGTGTAGAAGTTACTATCTTCTTAATGTGGACCAAATATCTGAGGATTTTATTTTGAGTAATAGAATCTTGTTTGTGTCAGGTTAGAATCTCTGCCTTTCTCTTAAAACTGGGAAGTGTAACCAAGATGGTGTTGACCATAGAGTCTGAAGTACAATTAGTCTGCAATTACAATTCTGCAAGTTTCAGGATTTTTTACTTAAAAGGCTGTCTGGAGCTGTATCCCAGAAAGTGCTCTGTGGGACACTGCTGTCAGAATATCTGTGCCTCGCTTTGAAATCAGCACCTTGGAACCGTCTCAGGGCGAAATCTTCAGCAAGTTTCCTTACTCCACACGCTTCTGTTTACCTAGCAGTAAGTAGGAACACGGATGTTAGTCGATTGACGGATCGCTTTCCGAGGGTAATCGTCCCTTAAACAAAATTGGGTTGCTCAATCCACAGTGTTTGTGGGACATTGTCGTGCGCATCACCCACAAAATATACACTTTACAGTATATATCCCCCGCCCCAACCGCCCTACCATCGGTGGCCGGGCTTTCAGCCCCGAGGCTCTGGAACTCTATCCCCCAGTGCCTTCGCCGCCTCCTCCCTTTCTTCCTTGAAGGCCGGTCTCAAGACCTTTCTCTTTGACCTTCAGCCTTCAGCTCCCCTCTCGACTCTCTACCCCCTCCTCGCTCCCTCCCTTCGCTCCCCTCACCCTGACCATTTCCCCCCTGCTCGGGTCCTGACCCAACTGTACAGCGCCTTGGGACGTCCTCCCGACGTGAAAGGCGCTCAATAAATGGAATCTTGTTGTTGTTGTTGTTGTATATTCTGTGAAGCACTTTGAGACGTATCAGTGGTGTGATTAGGCGCTATATCATATGCAAGGATTATTATTGACAATTTATGAAATTTAAGTTTTTTTTACAAATTGGCTCAATCGGCAATGTCTGTTGGGAGTACAGTGGTTATAAGTGCCTCTGCTTATTGTAAAAAGTACACTGCCAAAGTAAGCTCGCCCTGCATGTTTTAAGTGGGCGGATTTCTTAGTAAGATTGTGGTCTTGATTAACCTTTTAATCTCTCACTCAATACACTGTGGGCAGTGGTGTTGGGCAATAGAAGTGAAATGTTATTTCCACAGGGCAGGAACTAGGTGAGGGGTATATGCTGCATTAAAACTTGGTTCAAGTTTGGAGATCATACTTTTTTTTACATCTGCAATTTAATTAACTACGTATCTGGAGAATCGGACTGTTTTTTTTATGTCCGTACATAATGCTCAATTGGACTGTGATCTTGGTTTACCTCATCACACCAGTCTTTGTCAGGCTTCACTGGCTCGCTATCGCCGAATGGATCGATTTCAGATCTTCACACTCATTCTCAAATCCCTTCATTCCCTGGCACCTCTCTACCTCTCCAACCTGGTTACACCCTAACCCACTACCTCCGCTCGACTGGCTCCGGGCTCCTGCTTGTCCGCTCCACCATCGGTGGCTGTGCTTTCAGCCACTACGCCCCGTTGGCCCTCCAGTCTCAGATACCATAAAGTTAGGCTTGTTTTGCACAATAACAAAGGTGGAATAATAATGCCCGAGTTATTTTTATATTTTCTTTTTTGCCCTGTTGGTACTTGCGTTGCTCACTGAGCATTTGATTGGCCCGTTGTGTGATTATAATTACTTGTCTTTTGAGGAAAATTACAGGTTCCTCAATAGACAGCTGAAATTCAACCCGACCGCACAGTCACAATATTGCTTCTCAACACAAAGGTGTTAACAGTAAAAGGGTTTGGAGTTAACAAGAGAATGACAATCATCTGGTACCTGAATTGCCAGTTTTCACATTGCTCAAAACAGAGGGACTGTACTGTCTCTGAAATTACATATTGTAGGCATTTTTAGGGAATGTTGATAACTATATTAGAGAGTGTTGCAGTTTAAGCCACTTACGCCATGGTTATTCGTGGGACATTGCTGTATGCAAATTGGCTGCCCCATTTCCCCCAAAATACACAGTCACTCTACTTCACAGTAAATTTCTTTTGGGATGGATGTCTTCTCGAGGTAAACGACTTTATACCAAATGCAAAATTAATCCTACTTAGTATTTTGCCATATAGGGAAAGCCCAGATCAAACTGAATGCTGAGCTCCTATGCACTTTCCTACACACCCACAATTATACCTATCCTAATCCTAGTTAGAGAATTGTGATAAGGATAATTGGCTTCATTGGAAAGATAAACATCAAAACACAAATTGAATGGCTTTGTACTGTCAGAGATTTTCATATGCAAGATTGTGAGCTACTTAAGAAGTAATCCTTTGATAAAGTGCTTGATCATGTCATCAGAATTTCAAAACGTGTCCCTGGATTTACTGTAAAGTGTGGTAATACTGTGGATTTTGTAGGGGAACACTGCAGACACACATGTATTGTCTACAAACAATAAATGACCAATATTCTTTGGGATTGTTGTCATCCTTCTACGCTTCAAAATTCTACAATTCTCCAAATGACAAAGTTGTGGAAGTTTCTTAGTTCAGTGCATCTCCGCATTTTACCAGAACCACAATTCAGATGACCTATAAAGTGTCCCCAAGTCCCAAATCGTGGTTCTGACCGGCTAAAGAGAAGACATCGAGGATAGTGTTTGGAAGATACATGGGGCATCAGTCTCAATAGTTGCTTACCTGGTGGACACCAACTTCTGCTTGAACAATGTCCTGAAGGGCAGCAGAGAGACGGGACTAATGCACTCGGGTTATGCTCATCTCTTTTCAGGGACAGCGAGGTCCCAGTGTTACTCAACACAAGACCTGTATGCAAACAGTCCTCCTACATAGGTCTTAGCTCCTGGGGATGCAGCAGAGGGATTTCCTCTGGCCCATTTGCAGAGTGAATCAAGCAACGATCAAACAAAGGGCAATTTCAGGACAGACACCAGGAAGTTTTGGATAATCTACTGGAACAGGATGTCAGGAAAGGTGGTAGAGACCAGGCATTTCGCTTCCTCACTCCATCATGTTACAGAGATGTCGCACTGAATATTATCCGCCATGTTTTTCTTTGCCCAGAGGGTAATTAATGACAAACAGGTTGCCAGGAAAGGTGGTTGAGCTTAGGACACTGGCGTCATTTTTAAGCAGCTCGATTTTGTGATGAGAGGACAGCGGTGTGGGTATTCCAGAGGGCTAAGATATAGTGCCTCATCAAGTATTCGAGACATCTCAAAGGGCTTCACAGAAAATATTGTAAAGTGAATTGTCTGTACATTTGGTGGATGAATGTAAATACAATGTGAATTGTTGGGTGTTAACAAAGCCTCGGTGCTATTCAAAAACTGAGTTTCCCAAGTGTCCTGACCAATAACCTCCACAGATTAAAAAAAAGATAATTCACTTCAGGCTGCCTGGGGGAAATTGCTGCCTGCAAATTAGTTGCCCTGTTCGTCTACAAATACAGTCACTGATTACACTTTACAAAAAGCTCAGCGAAGCATTCAAGCCATGCGGTGTCAGGCTCCACCGCTGTTAAGTGCTCTGAGATGCTGCCCTGAACGAAGTGTGCTATATAAATGCAAGTTGTATTATTATCCACTGTACATTTTCATCCAAAATTCCAGTTGTGTAAAAAAAAACACAGATTGTCACATTCTGGTGCGTTCTTCACGATGCACTGGGGGTGCATTTTTCTTTGAATTTTCCCATGTAACCTCAATGGTAAAAACGTACCAAATGTGGAAATTTAAAGCTCTCCTGGTGCTTTTGAGCTCGTGGCACTCGCTCGAGACTGGTGCCACCCTATGAGCCCGCGTCGTGTCCCACACTTGCAAGTGTTGATGTTTCGCCAAGTCGTGCATTGGAGACGCCACTCGGGGTGAATACTGTCGCCACTAACTAATTAGAATGAGCTGAAATTATGCAGCGGAGGTTCGTGGGACTGCACCTCTGTGTTGCCCCTATATTCTTGTGAGCTTACGCTGCATAATTGAGCGCTCAGGCACATCGAAGGGATTGACGGGAACCTGTGATCGTGACTCGTTTGAAACAAACCTCGCTATAACACATTCTGCACCAGAATGTGTTACAGTGAGGATGAGCTGTTTATTATGCAGCGTCGGTTTAACTTAAAGAATCGTACCATTGCAGAAGCTGTTTTGAAGGTAGTGATTTTTTTGAGGTGCTTCTATTATGAGAGTCAACTTTTACAGTGCTTTTACACTAATAGGCCCTATCTCAGGCCCGTTTCCAGAGGCAACCAATGTTGTAACATTAACAAGAAGAAGAAATTACATGCATATAGGGCCTTTCGCATCGAGGGGACGTCCTGAGGTGCTGGACACTGAGGGATTTGGACCCGAGCTGGGGGTTGGGATCAGGAAGGGTGGAGGGTAGGGGTAGGAGAGTGATCGAAGGCAAAGTTGAAAAGGAGGGTCTTGAGACGTGCCTTGAATCAGGCAAAGGAGGGAGCGAGGCGAAGGGATTGTAGAGTGGAGCTCCCAATCCAGAACCTTGGCGTCTTGTTAGAGTCTCAACTATTCTTTCTACCCCACATCCGTGCTCTGCCTTCCCCCACCTCCGCAACGTCACCCGGCTCCATTACTGCCTCTCCCAGTTTTCCTGAACCCATTAAAGTTCCACGTATACAAAGAAGTTTTTAAGTTATTCTGTAAACATCACAACAACGTCAAGATGTAACTGCAACGTCAAGATGTAACTGCCCCTTAGAAGTGTTTTTTTGTGATTTCCACCAGCCAAATTACAAATGGAATCGCAGATGGAGTTGAGTGCAGTCTCCAATGCCGATAGTTAGTTAGTTGTGTGTGTCTGAGATCTCTCAAAAACAGTTCTCCTGGCAGCTGTAGGATGCCCAAGCATTGACGTCATTAAAGTGATTTGCGATGACATCAAGAATTCTGTAAATATGCACAAAGGCTGCCCTCTCTCTGGCAGTCCAGAGACTAATAAAAAGCTCCAACTCCACTTTGGCACGCACCTTGAGTCCTGCAGCTCAGTGGTTCCAGCACTCGCCTCGCAAGCGAGGGACCTGGTTTCGATTCCCGACGGGGTGAGACCTTAGGCAAGTTTCCTTACTTCCTTAATCCCTCAAGAAAAAAATAATAAAATTGGTCACTTCAATCGATGACCGTTTGTGGGACACTGCTGTGCGCAATTGGCCGCCACGTTTCGCCTACACATATACAGTCAATTTATTTTACAGTATATCCTGTGAAGCACTTTGAGACGTCTAGAAGACGTGAAAAGCGCTATATCAAATGCGAGGATTGTTATTTATAATATTTAGGACTCTCTTTATCAACTTTAAACCAAAATGAGAATTATTATCTCTTCAAACACATCTATCGCCTCTCCCTTGCTCAGCGTCAGACCCTGTTGTTGTAACGTGGTCCATAGGAACAGGAGAAGGCCATTCAGCCTTTCGAGCCTGTTCTACCATTTTATTAGATCATGGCTGATCTGTACCTCAACTCCAATTACCCTCCTTTGCTCTGTATCCCTTGATACCCTTATGTAATAAAAATCTATCCACCTGAGTCTTAAAAGTCTGGCATCTACAGCATTTTGGGGAAGAGAGTTCCAGATTTCCACAACCAAGAAATTGCCCTCTATGTGAAGGGTATTCTGTAAATATAACAACTTGCGCTTTTATAGCGCCCTCCACGCAGGGTAGCATCTCAGAGCGCTTAACAGTGCAGTGACCCCGAGCTGAGGGGGAGGTGGGAGGTGGCCATAAACACGGTCGCTGAGGAAAGTTTTCAGGCGGGACTTGAGAGAGGGGGCAAGGCGGAAGGATTGATGGAGAGTGTTCCAGAGTTTGGGGCGTAGTGGCTGAAAGCACGACCCCCGATGGTGGGGTGGAGGGTGCGAGGGACGATTAAGAAGCCAGTGCCAGTCGAGCGGAGGCACCGCGGTGGTGGTGGATTGGGGAGTGAGGAGGTTGGAGAGGTAGGGAGGTGCCAGGGAGTGAAGGGGTTTGAACATGAGAGTGAGGATCTTGAAGTCGATCCGTTTGGAGAGCCGGTGGAGCCTGGGCCAGAACTGGTGAGATGTGGGTATAGAGTTTGGTCCAGGTCAGTATGCGGGCGGTAGAGTTTGGAATGAGCTGGATCTTTTTTAATGGTGGAGTGCGTTGGAGTAATCCAAGCGGGAGGGAGGTGACACACGCATAACGTTACTGTTGTTGACTCCAGAAGCACAGCTGAAATGTTAGCAAAAAGTACAAGTCACTCCTGGTTTTTGAGGTTATCTGCAACCTTGGCTCCACCGACATCCAATAAAGAAGCAGTGGATTTACCTGCTCTCTCCTACTGCCTCCAGAGAGAACAGCCTTTGTCTCCACAGACAGCGTAAGGTCGATTTCAAGATCCTCTCAGTCGTTTTCAAATCCCTTCGTGCCCTCGCACCTCCCTACCTATCCCACTCCTCCAGCCGTTGCCTCCACTCGGCTGGCTCCGGCCTCCCATTTGTCCCTCGTCCCCTCCGCTCCACCATCGCTCCACTACGCCCCGAAACTCTGGAACTCCCTCCCGCAGTCCCTTCACCTTGCCCCTGCCCTCCCCACTTTCAAATCCTGCCAAAAGCCCGTACTTTTTGATCATCACCTCCCCTCTCCTCTCCCCCTGGTTCGGCCACTGTCAAGTGCTCCGAGACTACACCACGTGCAGGGCACTATATAAATACAAGTTGTTGTTGTCACAATATATTGACACAATGACATTCTGCCCGTGTGCAGAACGGCGTTGTACCACTGGGGTTGGGATGCCTTGAATAATGGAGACGTCATCCTATGTAATAAATTAAGGGAACGTTACGTGCTTTCGTTAATTTCATGAGTGTGTGAACTCACAATAATCATAATAACCCTCGCATTTGATATAGCGCCGTATCAGGTCTCCAAGACGTCTCAAAGCACTTCACAGAACATACTGTAAAAATGAATTGACTGTATATTTTGTGGGCGAAACGCGACAGGCAATTGCTGGAAAGTGCTCCGCCAATCAACTGGGTTCAGAATTACTGCCAGGTAAACAGAGGAGTGTGGAATAAGGAAACTTTTCTATCGTTTGCCCTGCCCGGGAATCGAACCCAGCTCCCCTCGCTTGCGAGGTGAGTGCTCTAACCACTAAGCTACATGACTCCGCAGTACTATGTGTTTGTGTGTTTGGGTGGTGGTGGGGGGGGGGGAGGAGAGAGCCTTGGTGACAACTTTAGCAAGACAAAGAAAGGACTTGTTATTGTGCACTCGTGATATTTTTACTTTACAAGGCAAGACACTGGTTCTCGAAAGTGTTCTTTTGATCATGCTACAAAGCAAAATTGCTGCTATTGATTTTTGTTTTGTTACTGTTTTTATCTCTAACCTAGCTTTAAAAGAGAATGGATGTCCTTTTAAAAATCAATGTGAAATCTCTATCCCAGCAATGGGAATCCCAGCACTTTTCATGTCATAATGACAATTGTGGCAAGGTCTCCCTGTGCGTACAGAATAGGAGACTCAGCCTGCATTAGAGGGGAATAACGAGGGAATCAAATGCAGTAAAACTTGCATAAACCTTATCTTTATAAATTGCATAAGCGTCTAAGTCGTACATTTATTCGAATCCCATTCAGTTTCCATTCCAATCAAAACAAAACCACAACAACAACAAATTACATGTGTATAATGCCTTCCACAGTCAGGGATCCACATCTGGGCGAGTGGTTGGTTGGGATCGGGGGGGGGGTGGAGGGTGGGAAGGTGACTAGTCAAAGAGGAGGGTCTTGAAGGAGGTAAGGGAGAGGCGAGGTGGTGGGATGGTGTTCCAGGAGGCAGAGAGGCTGGAGGCCTGCCCACCAAGTCAATACAATTCCAAGGCTTCCTGGTAATCGCACATGTGGTGATGGGTCAAGGTGCATTGAATCGCAGGAAATGTAGTCCTGACCCATCACCGCGTGCGCCCTCACCGACTGCATTAAATTACATATCCGCAATGTAGATTATTGATTAAATCGGGTTTTCTACAACTTATACAGTTTGCTGCAACTCAAACTTTGCATAAGTCACATTAAATGTTGTTTCCCGACTATTCCTACATCTGTGAGTTTTACTATTTTATAATAATTGAGGGGATAATAGGACCCCAGACACTCCATATAGACTCGGTGACTGTTGTTTCAGATGGTTTTAAACGATTTGGTTTTAATTGGACTTTCCAACAGGAACAAGAAGTTAAACATTACATATTGTGGCAAATTATAGAACTGACTCTAGGGTTGAGTTTGTGGAAGTTTGGTTTTTCGGTTATGAAATCGCTCTTTTCACCCCTCTCTGCCTGGGATTTGTCTCAACAGGGGCGAGCGAGGGTGAACAGCTGAACTAGCACGTCTGCGGGGCACTGCTGTGCGCAATTGGCTGGTAGCGTTTCACCCCACAAAATACACAATCAATCCACTCTAGAGTATATTCCGTCAAGCGCTTCGAGACGCCTCAACGACATGATAAGGCGCTGTATCAAATGCAAGGCTTATTATTATTATTTCTGGCTGTTCATGTCTAACTCAGCTGGTTATAGTGTCACGGAGATGATACAGTGCAGGGATAGGACTTCCACTTCCCTAAAATCCTTCCCCACTGAAACCATTAAGGTTGTCAAAGCCCTGGGCAGCTTGACTAGTGCTTTTAGTCCTCAGCGTTGTCCAGGTGATAGATATACAACGAATCAGAATTATGCCGCACAGAAGGAGGCCACTCGGCCCACGGTGTCTGCGCAGGCTCCTCGAAAAGAGCTATCCAAATCGATCCCGCTCCCCCCCGCGCTCTCCCCATAGCCCTGCAAACTTGTCCTCCCCAAATGCATGAACCGTGAAACATTTTTGCAAGTGCTGGAGGATGTCGCGGACCCACGTGATAGAAATAGGACGCTCTTTGGTGCTCCTTCCCCCTGGTGTTCTTAGAAGCAAAGTGGCCTAAAGCTATATAAGGTTTGTGTTAAAGTGGGGAGTTCGAGGTGGGCTGCGCGACAAGCGACACATTTACATTGTTCTCTGAACGCAGGGGTAATTTTTTTTTGCTGCTGCTGTTGTTGCACGCAGAGAAAACGAGACCACGGTTCCATGTTGACGGCTCGAAAAGGGGGCAAGGTTTTTGTTGGTTTAAATGGGAATTTACTCCCTCTGAAGGGCCTCTTTAGAACTGCGCCGCTGTGAGTAATAATGTTCCTGACGTTGTAGTTTCTCGTCGTCTTTCTTTCTTTCTTTCTTTCTTTCTTTCTCACTGTTCAAGTAGAACGTGCCAATCGCATCGTTTTTGGTCAGCCGGGTGGGTGTCTGGTACAGGCGGAAAACCCATTCAAATAGACAATCAAAAACCCCCCCCCCCCCCCCCCAAAAAAAAAACAGCCCTCTGGCCTCGATGTTGATTTCAATAATTTCAGACCATAACATAACAGCTCACCTCCCACTCTTTTGTGACCATCTGGGTCCCAGACACACCTTTTTTCTCTCTCTCTGGTCTGCCTGATTAGTTACATTCCTCCCCCCCCCCCCTCCACCCTCTTGCATTATTAACACCCATTTCCCCCTGTTTTGTGCCAATGCCCCCCTTTATTTTGCATGATTAACCCCTCTTTAACTCATCATCATCCCCTGTCCTCTACCCCATTTTCTTCTTTCTTCTTTGTTAAGTGCTTATAAAAGCCTCTCCCTCCCAACGTGCCCCAGTCCTTGACGAAGGGTCGCGGACCTGAAACGTTGACTCACTTTCCTTTCTCCATAGATGCTGCCTGACCCGCCGAGTGTTCCCGGCCACTTCTGTTTTTTGTTTCAATCAATTCACTTTGCAGTATATTCTGTGAAGCACTTTGACACATCTCAATGACGTGATAAGACGCTATATAAACAAATGCAAGGATTATTATTATTATAATAATAACCTACTTCAATTTATCCAAACCAGTGAGTTTCACGTAGGTACGCCAACTACACATGGAAGTGTTCCCGAGTCTGGAATGGAATGCGCACCGTCCCCCTGGAGATGCTTTATGTTTACCTAATTCTGCAGAGTATTCGGCACAGGATGTTAAGAGACAAAGCTTGAGGACCCCAGATGCATTTTTCTTATATACAGCGCCGTCTGGCAAGCCTCCCACCGGTTAGGAGCAATTAGGAGCAACCTATCCACTGGGGCTTTGGCTTGCCGGGTTATTTAACAGGAGCTGATGGGGAGGAATTCCTGCCCCTTATGGAGCTCCTCTGCCACTCCAAGTCTTGTCAATGATCTAGGCTGGTCGAGCAGTATCTGGCGAACTGCAGACCGCCAGAGGATTATTATAATAATAATAATAATAATCCTTGCATTCGATATAGCGCCTCATCATGGCTGGGAGGCGAAAAGCCTCACTATTGTGTTCAGTGTGTTCCAAACTAGTTTCTCAGTTGTGGTATCATTCTGATATGGTCATTTGGAAGAGGAGCATTTTTTTTAATAAAAATGTAGAAGCAAGGAATTTGCCCTCGTTATAACGTATAATGAATGGAACAGGACAAACATTTGGCTCATCAAGCCCAGTCTTCCCTAGCTTTTCCCTTCAGCACCTCGGGACGTTCTCCTGACATGAAAGGCGCTATACAAATACAATTTATTGTTGTTGGCCAAAACTCCCCCAAAATAAAATTGGTAATTCACTTCATGACTGTTTGTGGGATATTGTGGCTGTGTTGCAAATTGGCTGCTATGTTCGCCTACAAAATACAGTAAATCTTTCGAGACACTTTTCAGACGTATTGACAATGCGATTATCAAGTATCAAAGGGATTATTAATAATGATCCTTGTATCACGTCTTTGAGACGTCTCGAAGCACCTCACAGAATATCTATGGGCAAAATGAAATGTGGCAGTCAATTGTTATAATTGATTACATGTACTTAAATACTGGGGGTGTGGGGGGGTTGGGGGGGAGATGCCTTATGCTTGTTCCTCAGATTTTGATTTTCTTACAACGCCCTTGATTCCTCGTGTATAATTTCTGCAATAATCAATCCCTTGTCAGCACTGTTATACCGATCAGCCATTGACATTGACTTCCACCTTGGTTCACAGGAGATCATGAGACGTTTACGATGAACGCAGCATTTCAGCCCATTTGATCTTATCTTCCAGAATGCACATTCCTATTGTCTCCTAATACAGCGTCAAACAATTTTCTAATGGAGTCGGTGGTTTGGTGTCGTCATTTCTGTTCAAGCTATTGGTTATACTTTATGTAGGGAAATATTTTCTGGCGTTCTTCCTGAAATTAACCTTCTAACCCTACGTGCATCCTCTTGTCCTGCTGACTTGGAGTAGCAAAATGTTATTCTGGGGACATATTCTCAATCTATTTAACATCATCAGGCAGCCCCTTTGACTGTTCCTCAACTCTCTTATACTGGAGTTCATCCTTGTTGCCGCTTTTCTAGGATTCAGCGGTTTTACAAATTTTTTGATCTAGTAATGCAGAAAACAGTAAAAGTCTTATCTTTATAAATTGTATAATCACCTAAGTCGTACGTAATAATAATCCTTGTGTTTGAACACAGTGATCTTGACCGGTGTATGCTGTGCACTTACCAGCTGCATTAAATTACGCATGCGCAGTGTAGATTATTGATTACACCGGATTTTATACGATTCATACAGTTGCCCTGCAACTCGGACTTTGCGTAATTCATATTAAATGTTATGGTCCCAAATGATACCACTTATAATAACAATCCTTGCGTTTGATCCAACACCTTATCACGTCTTTGAAACGTCTCAAAGCGCTTCACCGAATATACTGGAAAGCGTGTATAGTGAAAAGTGATTCTGTGTTGTGAGTTTTACTGTATTACTTTGTCAAGTCAATATTGGGCATATTCTTTGAAGTGGTTCTCTTGTTCTTCATTCCAGTGTGTCAATTGCGGGAAAGGATTTAAGAAGCTCTGGTCGCTGCACGAACACAATAAGATTGTACATGGTTACGCAGAGAAGAAATTCTCTTGTGAAATCTGCGAGAAGAAATTCTACACAATGGCCCATGTCAGGAAACACATGGTTGGTGAGTCTCATTTTAATCATTCAACAAGAAAATAAAAACATAAGAATTAGGAGCAGGAGGAGGCCATTCAGCCCCTCGAGCCTGTGCCCCGCCATTCGATAAGATCATGGCTGATCTTCAGACCTAACTCTGATTACCCGCCCTCTCACCAAATCCCCTAATCCCTCTATTTTTTAAAAATCTATCAGTCTCAGCCTTGAAGATGTTCAGGGACTGACATCTACAGCCTTCTGGGGTAGTGGATTCCATAAGTTCACTGCCCTCTGAGTAAAGAAATGTTTCCTCAACTCTGTTCTAAAAGGCTGACCCTTAATTTTAAGACTGTTAGTCGATGGACAGATCACTTTTAGGGGATAAAAATCCTTCAAAAAAAAATCATAATTTGGTCACTCAATCTACGACTAGTTGCGGGACACCCCTGTGCACAAATGGTTGCTGCGTTTTACCCACAAAATACACAATCGGTCTACTTTACAAGTATATTCTGTGAAGCGCTTTGCGACGTCTCAACGGCATGATAAGGCACTGTCTCAAATGCAAGGATTATTATTATCGTTATTGTCGCTTCAGTGAGGATCCCGCCGGGTCTTCTCGCTTGCGAGGCGAGGTGCTAACCAGTGTGCGACGAGACTCCACAATGTTCAATAATTTCATAGTTGGCAACTTAGTGGCTTTTGCCATTCAAACACTAAAGATAGAGCAGTGTGTAAGCCGGTTATTTTATGAGATCAAGGAGCTTTTCCTATTCTCTTTGGTCCGTTTTAAAATACTTTTTTATAGTTTGTTATGCGTGTGCTGATAAATCTCTTCCTGGGGTCCATTATATCCAAGTGCAAATGCATGTGTTCACAGGGAGAATGTGTAATTAAAAAGCCAAAGGAAAGGATTTATTAATTTAGTAATTGGGTCGTCAGATGAATACTACCTTAATTGTATGCAGATTTCGAGGGCAAATTATTTGGATACAATCGGGATTTCAACGCAAAAGTTATTTATTTTTTTCATTCAGCCTTTTGCAGAATATAATCCTCCTGTAGCGCTTAATGCCAGGTTTTGCAAGACTTTCAGGTTTTCACATTCTTCCTGTATCCCTGCGCCTTGCTCCCTCCTTCGCCATCTTCAAGTCGCCCTGAAGACCTTCCTCTTTTAAGTTGTCTACGGTCACCCGGCCACCCTGCTCAGCATCTCGCTCCATCACTGTCAAGCGCTGAAGGACCCTTCCCCTGCTCGAGCGGCTCTAGATAAATGCAGGTTGTTGTTGTTGTGAGAGTTGTAGAAGAGAGTAATAAAAGGTGCTTCGCATCAGAAAAATGGTGGTGAAAAATGTCCGTTGAGATGAGTGCTAAAGCGGTGGTGGCTGGTAACCTTTTTGACAGGTGAGGCACAGTTCCTTAGGCAACCTCTTGAGTTTGCTTAACCGAGCTACACCGACGACAACTTGCACTTATACAGCGCCCTCCACGCAGGGCAGTGCCTCAGAGCGCTTAATAGTGACGGAGCCTGACTCCGAGCCTGGGGGAAGGGGAGGAGGTGGCCGTAAGCGCGGTCGAAGAGAAAGATTTTCAGGCGGGACTTGGAAAACGGGGAGAGGGGGTGGCAAGGCGGAGGGATTGAGGGAGAGTGTTCCAGCTATATCGATATGCAACGGCAATGGGCCTTTTGTGCTTGCGCAATGGCTTGGCCTCTCTCCTGTTGGCCTTTGCTCCTCTGTCGGTCGCTTTCGCCTGTTGGCTTTGCTCCCACGCTGAGCTCATGACCCTCGCTGTGAATCGTGGAAATTCTAGTTGAAACACTGCCTCACTTGCCTCATCTGGCAAGCTGCCATTGTGAGAAAGAGAGAGACAGAGAGAGAGAGAGACAGAGAGAGCAGAATAATGTTTTGAACTTTTCACCAAAGTCCAGTGATTTCTCTTGAACTGTGGGGTGTTTTGAAATGACCTGTATTCCTCTTCTTCTCGCAGCCCACACAAAGGACATGCCGTTCACTTGCGAGACTTGTGGGAAGTCGTTCAAGCGCAGCATGTCACTCAAAGTCCATTCGCTGCAACATTCGGGCGAGAAGCCCTTCAAATGTGAGGTAAGCCATGAATTTTAACCCTGAGCCTGCTTGATAAACTACAGTGAAGTGTCTGTGGTTCCCAAGCCTTCCATCCATCCAAGCGTGACTCTTTGACTTAATAATAATAATAATCCTACTATTTGATATAGCGCCTTATCACGTCTTCGAGACATCTCAAAGCGCTTCACAGAATATACCGTAAAGTGAATTGACTGTGCATTTTGTGGGCGAAACGCGGCAGTCAATTGCGCACAGTAGTTTCCCACAAACAGTCGTGGATCGAAGTGACCAATTCATTCTTTCTATAGTGCACAAAGCAAGCCCAAGATCGTCAAATATTTATTTTGCTTTGAATTCGTACCAAATTAAATGCAAAACTTTTGCAGAGCTTTAATTGTGTTTAGTTGCCCTTCCTCTGAATCAAGACAGAGAAGTGTGGTTTACCCTTTTTTAAAATGTATGTATTACCATATGTGTATTTTGCCCGTAAACTACAGTCAATCCACTCAGCAATGTGATAAGCATCTATATCAAATTCAACGATTATTATATTATTCTTAAACTTAATGGGGTCTAATAGACTTCAAGACTCGAGTTGAGACTGCTTCAATAATAATAATAATATTTATTATAAACCTTGCATTTGATTCTAATAATAATCCTTCCATTTGATACAGTGCCTCCTTATCGCTTCACATAACATACTGTAAAGTGGTGTGACTTTTTTTTAATGGGTGAACATCGGGTCCAATTTGTGCACAGCAATGTCCCACAAACAGCCATGGTGTGAGTGACCAATTTTAATTGGGGGAATCATTGGCCAAGACACAGGGAGAAACATTCCATTTGTATAGCACATCGTCGGGAGGACATCCCAAGACGCTGGACAGACAGAGCTTCGGACGTGTGGTTTGAACCGACAAGCTTGTGCCACCGTGGCGAAAGTGCTCGCAACTGAGCCAGGCTGACGCAAATATGTGGAAAGTGCTCACAGTGCTTCATGAGATTTAAATTTCAGCTCTTATCTATTCTGACGTACTATTTGCACTGTGGAGTTAATGGTTAATCTGGTACTTCGTTGGCTTTAAAGGAGGGTTGTGTTTAAGGCAATTACTAAGAATTGTAAACGCTTCCCTCTGAAGAAATAGAGATGTGATTGTTTTGTTCCTTCTCACTATCAAGTCATTAAATGAAGTAATCCCATTTCCAAGGTTTGTACATTCAGTCGGATCAGTGGATTGAGTCCACGAGAGAATAATTTTGCTCCTTGGAGCGCAACTGACTATGATTTGTGGCTGGGATTGTTATGTTGATGGTCTCTGGAGTCGTTTAAGTTAAATACCCCAAACATCTAAGAACCCAGAGGGCCTTTTTTTCTCACACAAATTATTGGTGGGAAAAAAAAGTGTGCCCTGGCAGTCTGTGTAAGAATAACTAATCCTTACATTTGATACAGCCTCTTATTATGTGTGGTCCTGTAGCGTAGTGGTTAGAGCACTCGCCTCGCAAGAAAGTGGACCCGGCTTATTTTGATTTTTTTCAGAGGTTAAATTGTCAGGCGGGAGTTTGAGCTGCAGAGAATAGTAATAATAATAATAATAATAATCCTCGCATTTGATATAGCGCTTTTCACGTCAGGAGGACGTCCCAAAGCGCTTCACAGAACACACTGTAAAGTGAATTGACTGTATATTTGTAATATTTAAGAAGAGGCTGGCGTTAAGTTTGGCTTTGCAGTGACGAACCTCATTCTAATCCTGCTGTTTTACGCTTGTGTCTCTGATCCGCAGAACTGCAACGAAAGATTCCAGTACAAGTATCAGCTTCGCTCTCATATGAGCATCCACATTGGTCACAAGCAGTTCATGTGCCAGTGGTGCGGCAAGGATTTTAACATGAAGCAGTATTTCGACGAACATATGAAGACGCACACCGGTAGGGACCCCTTTCCTTTGTCGATTCAAGCTCTGTTGTAAAGTTCGAAGGGGTCCTAGATATATTATCCTCCCGGCCCCCACCCCTTCAACGACGCGATTGTAATCCAGGAAGGTGCCAAGTTTTACACCACCATCCGGGCAGAATTAGCTGACCTTTGGCAGGTGAGGTATGAGACAAAAGAAGGGGGGAAATCAGCCGGTGTTCCCGATTGCCCTGCGGTGCCCCCTGTTGGAGAGAGACGCGTGGATCCCCGGCAAGGATGGGATTGGGCACGAGCGAGAATCCTACCTGCGGGGGCCACTGGTTCAGACGTACGGCGAGCGAGCTCTGGGCTGTAAGGACGTTGGGGAGATAGCTTTACACGACATGCGTCTACCGGGAAAGGGAAGTGGGGGGGAGAGAAAATGCCCGCAAGAAAGTCACCCCATCCTTACTCCTGCGCTGCTCACTGCGGCCTGGGAGCAGCCTGGTTGCCTGCCCGGCCTCTTGGCTGCTAAGTGAGACGCAAAAATAATCGAGAGGAGGGGTAAAAGCGTATATAATATGCAGAGTGAATCGAAACTCCTTACTCCTAGGTTTATATGTGATGTTCAGACCGCATGCCACGTAAACGTTGACACACATCATATATCCTTTAAAAATTGAGTCTTGGTAGCCAAATGCGCCGGCTTTTCATTGATCTATTGACAACGCGGCTGCCTGTGGTGGGAATAAATGAATTGCTGCTCTGCGACCAGCCTCTCACTCGGAGTGGGAGGGAATGGAGGATTAAAATAGCTGTTGTCAAAGCTAAATGATGACTTAGCGATGTGCGAACAAGCGTTGAATAAGATCGTGTTCTCACTTCAGCACTGAGCTGACTTTGCAATCGGGGCATTCGTATTCAGGCCTCGCGGCCGCTTCACTCGCATGTGGGGGCCACTGTTCATTTCTTACTCACGTAAACTCTTGCAATAGCTTTCTAAAAGTAATTCAGTCCTTAGATGTGAGTCCTGCAATCAATGTTCCAGTGTCCAACATCGATCTGGAGACTTTCCCAACCAGCTCGTCCACGTTAGCAAACGGCTCTGTCCCATCCAGCTTTGCTGTTTGTTTACACTAAAAACCTATCTGCTGTTTAGTTCAGGCGTGAGCCAAGTTATTTTTAAAATCTGTTCGTATCCGCAAACTCACCCAGAAACCAGACATCGCGGTTTGCGGGAGGGAGGGAGGGAGGGGGGGTATTGCCGGTCTGGCCTTCAGATTTTCTGCCCCCACCCTCTGGAACGCCATCCCTGAAACCCTCCGCCTCGCCCCCCTCCTTTGCCTCCTTCAAGGCCCATCTCAAGACCTTCCCCTATGACTGTGCCTTTGGCCGCATTCCCAAACCCCCAACCCTCGAACCCACTTGATTCCAAACCACAGCTGAGCTGCAAACCCTCAACCCAGCGCCTTGGGACTTCCTTCCAACGTGAAAGGCGCTGTACTAATGTAATTTGTTGTTGTGTGAAGGGCAAACCTGGGATGATCCTGGGAAATCATTCCTTTTAGGGGGTGAATGACAGCTGGTCTGGGTTACCGGGAAGGTTGCAGAAACCACTGTGCTCTTGTGAAATTGCTTGATACTATGATGGAAAGGCGCTCTGGTTTTTTTTTCTGAAATAGCCTCAATCGCAACGTAGCTGTCCGGCCGGTGTGGCCTTCCTGGGCAGCGCCTTCCCCGTTCTCACCAGCGCTCCTTGTGCAGGAGACGTGCGGTGAGTTCAATCTGAAACGCTTTCCTTTCGCCCGCAGGGGAGAAGCCGTACATTTGCGAGATCTGCGGCAAGAGTTTCACCAGCCGGCCAAACATGAAGCGGCACCGCCGGACACACACAGGAGAGAAACCGTATCCCTGTGACGTGTGCGGACAGAGGTTCCGCTTCTCCAACATGCTCAAGGCCCACAAGGAGAAGTGCTTCCGGGTCACCAACCCCATCATGGCAGACAGCAACCCACTGAGTCTGACATCCAGCACACCTCCCAACTCCAACAGCCCCCTCCTCTCTCACCCTCAGTCACACCCCCACCCCCACCCTCACCCCCATCCCCACCCTCACTCCCTGCCACTGCCTCTCCTGCATTCTCTCCCCCCTCCCCCCCACCTGCCCCCTCCCCCTCCCCTCTTTCCAGCCGGAAGAATAAACGCTAACAACAATTGAACGGCTGTGGGATTTTTTTTTAAAAAAAACGGGAGGGGAGAGAAAAAAGCGAAAGAGAGAGAGAGAGAGAGAGAGAAAGCGAGAGAGGGAGAGGCAACGAGGACAGTAGCGATCGTTGGACGCAGGCGCCAGGTCTGGTGCTGAATATATCCTGTGACCCGGAAGGAATATAAACACGGGGGCGGAACAGAACGTAGAGGACGGGGAACGAACAGTCAAGCGACCTTGAAATCATGACTGATTTACGTGGCGAGTGACCTTTTGGTGTTTTTATTTTTACAGTAAGGATGTAGACAAAAGGTTTTTTTTTCTTTAAAAAAAAATGCATCTTTCACGACTAACGGCTAAAGTCAACCAGTCCGAACTGTTTTTAAAGGCATCGGCAAATTCATTGCCATCACTAAACCCCTCTGTGTTAGGATATTACCCCCAAGCCAATCTCTGTAATGTATGCAGCATATATATTATATACTGTATATAAATATATATATATATGTGTGTGTGTGTGTGAAGGGTGTGGATGAGAAAACTATTTCCCTAAACAATAAGCTGCCCCTCATATATATATGTTCACATGTACTGACCGAGGTAAAGTGGGAGTGCGTTGTTGCCCCCTTCCCTCAACCCCCCCCACACACCCTACAATAATGTGCTATTTTTTAACAAGAGATTAGTTAAGTAAAGCAAGCTGTGCTTGTGTGTAGCAAATGTACCCATTTACTGCAGCGCATCTAACAAACGTGTGTTTTAGCCGCTGATGTACTACCTGTACGTAAGCAGGAACAGTGTTTAGCCTCCTCCTGCGCTCTCCCCCCCCCCAACCCCCCACCCCCACCCCATCTTCCCCCTCACCCCCACTGGCTCAGCACAGAGAAGCTACCGAGGGACAAGGACAGCAATTCGAACCAAGAGGGTTCAGAACTCAGAAACCAAAGATGGGAGACTGGGAAAGTCGGGCCCAGGAAGCAGGGCTGTCTTTAAGTACTTGGATTCGGGGAACTTGACACTTTACTCTCGTCCCAGTTTCATCTCCCCCCCCCCCGCTTGCGGACGTCTCGGTTGGATTTGGGGCCGACCAAACATTGCACTTGTCGATCATCGACCCGTCACTGGAAAGGTGAAAGTCGCGCAGAACTGACCTCTCTCAGTGACCGCAACTTCAAGTAAGTTCCGAGGACGGAGGCAAAGTTGGGAGCTTCCTTTCAAGAACTTTGGGTAATTGGCCCCACGGGAGAAAGGAACCACCCAAACCGAGCCATTGTACTTGGGAGACTTAAAGTTACAGTCAGTGGTTGGACAGGGGTGTAGGCATTGCAGTAGCAGTGGAGGGAGGCCATTCAGCCCCTCGAGGCTGGACTTCTTGTGGGAGATAGGGAGGAGGGATATAATGATGCTGCTAAGAGAGGTGGAAGGCCCAGCCTGATGCAGAGCGTCACTTTTATGTGGAAGAGGAGTCCTTGGACCTCAAAATGAGTCCTCTCTTTTGTCCCAGTACATTGATAGGCTCGGTGCCAGTTGTGCTCTGCACTTAAAGACTGCACGGCAAGTTTATTGAGGGTTGGCGGAAAGCCTGGAGTTCGACCACCAACAATCCACAAGAGCTTTGGCCTTTCCCCAGATATTAGAGGTTCAACTCTGGGGTTCAGTTTTTGATAGAGACCACGGAGAGAGTTGTTGCCAGCTGAGTGTGTCCACAGTAAAGCCAGGTTTGGGTCTGACCCAAAAATGGTGCCACGGACAAACCATAAGGGTTAGACGCTAAGAAAGTGTATGCGTAGAGATTTAAAAACTACCTAATGATGCCTGTTGTTAGACATCAAACTATCGTAATCATCCTTCAACTGCGATTTCAAGCAGATCGCTTGATGCAATTGCTCGTAGGCATTGCCGTAGCAGTAAGTACAGCCGCGGATCGAGAGGGTGTGCAGACATTTTTCGCTGAATGATGTGGAAAGTCGGGCAGGAAGGGCGTACGTAGAAAACCATTTGCAAAATGGGAATAGTCTTGCGGCTGGTGACGGCTTCAGTTCTGATCTCAAAAAGAAAAGGGAGTTCTCTTACTGATGGTCGCCTTAAACAGCACGAGCAAATTGAGTGCGGTACATATAAGCTGCTGAATGATAGACCTGGATCCACAGCATGAGACTGTGGAAAGTCTTCCTCCTCTCCACATGCCAAATGTTCAGCCACCTGAGCACTGCTGAGGGCTGACAAACTGTAACACACTGCTTTGAGGTGATGGGGAAAATATCAGAATGGGGCATCCCTCCCTCACCAATAATTTGCATTGGATCTATTTAATTTCGCCCACAAAATATAGTCCATTCACTTCACAATATATTCTGTGAAGCGGTTCGAGACGTCTCGAAGACGCGATAAGGCGCTATATCAAATGCAATGATTGTTATTATCTACTGTATAGGCACTTGGTGCTGAAATGGGTCTGTCATCTGGTACTCATCCACCTCTACCTCCATTCACACTCCCAAGGCAACTTGGAATATCCTGAGTAAGAGCTCACCAATTTGTTCCCCTTAATCAAACGGTTTTCTTCATTGGAATCAGTAATCCAGTATTATCGCCGTACGTACTGTTTGCCGGAGCAGGAGAACGTGGACTTGCAGTGTGGTTGGCAAGTAATAGAACCTTTTTTTTATATATATATATATCGAGATCACTCGAGTTTTTAATGTTCAAACTCCTGACTGTGCTGCTGCCGTGGTGTGAGCACACAGACAGAAGGGAGATGGTGGAGCGTTGCACCTCCTGTCGCCCAAATCAAATTGCATCCACTTTGTCACGCCTCAGCGTCCGTGCCCTTTAAACGCGCGTCTTGTACCCATGTCTGGCACCCAAACCGGCATCCTGCGCCACAAGCAAACGCTGCGCGCGATGGGGCTGCCCATAAAATTTACAGTCGGTTCACTTTACAGTGTATCCCGTGAAGCGTTTTTGAGACATCCCGGCGGCCCGATGACGTAAGGCGCGACGTCAAATGCAAGGATGTGCTGCCGTCATCCGTCGGCAGGAGCTTTGTATTTAATGCAGCTCGTGTTGGGACTTCTCCATCCCGTTGGCTGTGCTGTTCTGTGGCTGTTGAAGGATCCACTCCCATGTGCTAATAGGAAGGGTACTGTCGCCCCTTTTATAATAGGGGTATTTGAACACTAATGTAGATTTTTTTTTTAAAAAAGCATTACATGGAACAGCCTGAGTAACCATAACCACACTTTGACCTACGAGGCTTATTATTTGCAGCTGTGGTTATTCCTCTTCTGCGTATTGAAGCGGACGCGCACTACATCCTCTTGACATAGGTCATTAAGTAAAATATTATTAAAATCTTCTCCCCTCGGGATTCACTCCACTGCCCCGTTTCCCAAATAGATCACGGGGCCCTCTCGGAAGTGTCCCTTTGAAATGTAGGCGCGAGGAACGCTTTCGTAACTCGATTTCATCGGCGTAGGAAAGGAAAGGAGAGGAACCGGTTGCTTTAACCTCGAGTCCTTAGCGTTCAATTCGTTATTATTTTTTTCTCTGTCCTCCACGATCCGTGCTGTAAGCTGCAGGGCTTTCGACTCTTTGTTGCTGGCGAGTCCTCGGAAGTGAAGCGAAGTGTTTGGGAAGCGAAGTGTTTGGGAAGCGAAGTGTTTGGGAAGCGAAATGCTTTGGGAAGCGAAATGTTTGGGAAGTGCGCCGTTAATAGTCACGAGGCGTGCTTTGTTGCACTTTGTAATTTGACCGACCCCCTTCTTCTGCAGCGTCGCTCACTCACTGTAGCCGCGAGAGAAAGGAGATGTCAATTTAAGCGTTGCCGGATTTTTATGTGCTCTTATCCCCACACAGAGATTAAAAATATTAAATGAAATTTTTTTTTGAGCTTTTTAAAGAAAAAAAATAATAAAGCTGGTTATATTGTAAGACGAAAACCTATGTTCATGGGGCATTTTTTTTGTATTAAATGATGTGATGACATTTGAATTCTGCCTATTTTACCTGTCAGAAAAAACTAATAAAAGGGGCAACGCACCTTTAAGCAATATTAAACTCTACGGAGTCGTCGCTCTGATGTTTAACGTGAAGTTGAGCGTTACGATTCAGATTTGTGTTCTGCGAGTGAGAGCCCTGCGGTGATCAGTCAGTGGACCCGCGGACTTCCGTAGTCCAGGGCACAGCATCGCACGCTTGAGGGGCATCTGCTATTTCATTGGAATCCACCACCGGCGTTGCTGGTATTCTGTAGTTTGCTATGCGCGGGAGCTACGAGGAAAGGGAGGTTTGGGGGCGAACGTTTGCACAAATGCCACATATATATAAATCATTTTCACTCTCTTCCCTCTGCCCTCTCCCGGCGACCCACCCAGGACAAAATATGCAAAACCTTTCCTCCTTTTGTTCAGTAGCTCGGTTCGTGCTGACGGACTGACCTGACTGGTCGTTGGCTGCGAGAGTAGGGTCAGGTGGATTGGAGCGTCCATCTTGTGGGAATTTAGTTTCTGGGAGGTTAAGGGAGTCTGATCTTTGCCCTGGATCTTTTTTTGACCAAACTTATCCTGTTGATCGGACATCACTAAGCAAAGCGAGACCGTACAGCCCAGTGCGGCTGATACGGGGCTTGAGCGAAATTCTTGTCCTTCAGTGTTTCTTTGCCTTTCAAAGAATCGATGAACGTTTGCAGTTCTGAAGACCATTCAGCATCACGGCAGTGCCGGTGCTCGCTCTACCTTTGAACCTATTTACTCTCATCCTATTACCCTCTTTACCGATGCCCTTTAGTGTTACATTTCCTTCGAGTATGAATCAAACGTTTTATGGTCTTGGATTTCATGATCCATATGTACAAAAAAATGCAATCTTTTTACAGTACTTTCTGACTCAACAAAAATAGCCTCTCTATAAAACAGTCTCCTATTACATTCCCCTCGTAACCTCAGCTGCAGTGAGAGCAGTCTCACCTTTGTCTCCACGTAATAACTTCTTACGTGGATCTCCACAGCTGTGTGGTCTTTTTCGTGTGACGTGTCCCAAATCCAACACAATAAATACCCTGAACGCAGCCCAACCAATGTCTCAGCGACAGACTGAAGGTTACCTCTTTGCTCTCCTGTCTCCACACCCCTTAAGAATACCATTGTTGGAGGCAACAGCCGGTGGGGGGTTGGGGGTGGGGGGGTTTGAAACATTTGCTATAACCTATTAAGTGACAAATCCTGCTGCTGAGTGTAGCACACCTTGGGATTGGTGTTGTGCGGTCCGCTCGCCTCCTGACGCTCACCTGAGCAAAGGTTTCATCTGCAACTACTTTCACGCACCGGTTTTTAAAACGAGATTTTTTTTTTAAGGAAAAAAAAATTGTGACGGGAAGTTGTGCGAAGGATTGTCGGTTAACACGAACTGGAGCCTCTAACCCCTTTGGTTCGCGTCCCTTATCTCGCAGTGAATGTGCTACTCTGTTGTGTAATGAAATCATGGGTGAATTGATTCATAAAGCTTTGTTTAGGTAAGCTGTTTATAACTCTGAAATCTTGCACCTTATCCCTCGTAAATATTCATTCCTCAACCTACCACGGGGTGAGGAGGAGGAGAGAGAAAAAAAACACTGCTTTCGTACTGCAGTTTTATTCCTACTGTCTTGCGAAGAGATTTTTTTTTAAAAAAAAGAAAGCAAGGCTGAAACCGACTTAAAATGGCTGCGTAACACTGCCTCGCTCAGGTCGGGCTATACAGCTTGTTGGCGAGGAAAAAAATACTACAGTTGATAATAATAAAGCCAACGTTTAGATTGGCCACATAGTTTTAAAAGAAAAAGCATTAGGTTTTAAAAAAAAATTAAAATTTGTGCATCGGTCATAAGTATGTTAATTCTATATTTTACTACATAAACACAATGTCTTAGTTAACTTGTGTACATAGCATTAATGTAGAATGTTGTAGTCATGTGGTAAAAGGAAGAATATGTCCATAGGTGCTACAATTACCAAGTCTATATCTCGTCATTTATGTATTGCTTAGTGTATAGTGTAATTCAGGATTTGCTGTCTGTAATTCCTGAGAGAATTAAACCCTTTCATTATAATACAACCTGCTCTATGGTTTACGGATTTTTTGGGGGATGACGGTGGGAAACTGGTTTATATCTGCTAACTGGAGGCTGCTATTCTGTTTGGTTGTGTTGGAGGAAGGTGGAAATGAGAAAAATTAAATGTTTTTAAGAAAATAAATGGGGATTTCACCATACGACCGGTTTTATTTAACCCCAATTAACTCTGTAGTTGTGTTCTGTATTTCTGTATGTGACGGAGTGAACGTGTGTGTGTGTGAGAGAGTTTGAGCACACGTGTGTGTGTGTATACACACTGTCAACTTCTGTTCAAGAACCCAGAAGGATGAGCTTCTCACCAATATCCTTATTAGGTACAATTCTGTTTCCAGATCATTATCCCATTCCTTCATTGTGTTAATTTTCAGTCCTGTCTGCCCTGAGATTCTGGTGGATGTTCTGTTGATGTTTTTTCAAAAATATGGCTTACATTCTCTCCCTCATCCTACATTTAGTCCCATCACATTAGTTTGCTGCTGAATTCACTGTCTGTGGAACATTTCTGGCATAGACTAATTGGGTATATCCATTTGATTCAAATTGGACAAGTAAATTAGACAAGTACATGCAGAGGAAGGGGTATTAGAGGGGATGGGGAGGACCAGGAAATTGGGATTAGGCTGGATGGCATCTTGGAGAGGCAAACAACAAAAGAATTTCTTGCATTTGATATAGTGAGTTATCACAACGTCAAGATGTCTCAAAGCACTTCACAGAATATACTGTAAAGTGGATAGTTTGTGGCTGAGATTATTTTGGATGAGATTAAATGGGATGATGCGATCCTCTTGCGATCCTCAACGAGGCATTTCCGATGTCCCAGCAATTCGGACAACGCTCTGCTGCATAGGTTCTGATCAACTGTGGGCTTTCCCTTTGTGAATAAATCCTCACAAGCCGCTCTTCCCTCTTTCGCCCACAATTCAGTCAATTCACTTTACAGCATATTCTGTGAAGTGCTTTGGGACGTCGAGAAGACGTGAAAAGCGCTATATCAAATCCAAGGATTATTATTATTATAGAAATATTATTAAAGTGATTGCTATGCTTTTTTTTAAAACACACAAAAAAAATCCACAACAGAGAAAGTGCGGGTGAAAACTCCGCTTTGATATACAGTCACAAACGCAAGTTGAGAATGTCTTTTCGAGGGCAATCGTTTGGCCAGTGTGGAACCTTTGCACTGCAAACTCGTGCTTAAAACTTGTTCTAAAATGATGTCTTCATTTATCAATCGTCTTTTTTTAAAAAAAATGTTTCCCTCACCTTCGAGTATTTATCTTTTTACAAAAGAATACTGCAAGACCCAAAAGTTTTCCTTGCCTCGGCGCGAGCTTTCACATCTTGGTCATTCGTAAAATGTTCAGACGCACTGGGAGGAAGGTGGCTGAGGAAGCGTAGGGCAATTCTTTGAGAATCCCCAACCATTCCTTCTTGTCCGCATCGTACCTGAAAACAGAAATCGACTGTTAAAAATGACACCTCTAAATTAGTCTCTCACTTTGCAGCTTAGGTAGACAACAATAAAGATTATACTAATCCTTGCACTTGATTTATCCCTGCAGAAACCTCTCAAAGCTCTTCACAGGATTTATTTGACTGTGAAACGTGGTGACTGCTTTGCAGGCAGGCGAACACGGCGCCCATTGTGTGCACGGCAAGATTGCACAGAAAGCCACGAAGTCAATGGCCAATTTTGTCTCGGGGATTGTTGGCCAAGACACCAGGGGAAACTCCCTTCTCTTATTCAAGCAGTGCCGTGAATCTTTAACGTCCACCTGACCAGGCAGATGGGCACTTGGTTTAATGTCCCATCTGACGGATGGCACCTTTGTCAATGCAATGCTTGCCGCACCCCACCCCTGCATTAGACGGTCATCTTGCCAACGATCTTAATCAGAGAAGCCTCCACCATATCTGCGCAGTATTTCATCCTGGGCTGCCGCTTCAAGACTTACTTCCACACATCGTCGACTTCGTTCGGAGTTAATTCTCCGGACTCGGATTGCGCCAGCGTAAATCCACCAATCGCGTACAGCTGGTCCGTGAGATTGACGAGGCTCATGGAACTTCGCACTTGTGGGAATTCTGCCATGTCTTCCCATCTGCAGCACAGAGCAGAGGAAAGTGAAATTCAGTCCAACAGTAGCAGTCACTTCTATGACGCTTTGTTTCCCTTCTTGGGCATTTTTTCAAATACATATTTTATACAAGCGTTATACATATTTACCTGTTAAACCCAAGTGAAGTGACAATTTATATTAGTTCGGACTCCAAAACCTCAGTAGATTTTGCACATATCTAAACAGGAGAGGTTTTAGTATAATAATAATCCTTGCATTTGATGTAGCACCTCGTTTGGTACGTCAACGTGCCTGGCGAATAATCTGGGAAATATTGCTGTGTATAGGTTTCCCTTTCCAGATTTTCTTTTCACTTCCATATGACTTCATACATCATACACCGTTACAAATGTCCCTCTTCTTCCCCTTAAAGTAACTGATAATTTATTTTCTTGGTTTACACGTATATTAACAATAATAAAAATCCTTGCATTTGTCAGGGATTGAGTGACCAAATTGTCATTTATTTATTATTTTTTTTTACGGATTATTACCTCCGGAAGAGTGATCCGCCAATCAACTAACAACCGGGTTCCTTCTTACTGCTAGGGTAAACAGCCGCGTGGAGTAAAGAAACTTGCCTAAGGTTTCGCCTTGCCTGGAAGTCAAACCCGGGTCCTCTCACTTGCAAAAGTGTTCCAAATAATGCGCCACAGGACTCCACACAGCGCAATCTGGTACAACGCATCGAAACACACATAAGTTACGGTCTTACTTGTTTTTATCTATGTCATAAACCTCTACGGTTGCAGTCAATCCACTGTCCGTCACACCAGTTGCCACCCAGATTTTGTCTTTGTAAATAGCTGCACCGAACAGAGATCTTCCGGTTTTCATTGGAGCCAGTTCCTTCCATTCAAATTTCTTGGGATTGTACACACACAATTTCTTCAAGCACTTTCTGAAAAAGAAAAAATAAACAATGTATAACAGTTTCTCCTCCAACTCTTACTAACCTACTAACCCCGCCCCTCCTTTTCCTCACCTACATGCTCCCCATGGGGTCAACAGCCACATGCATGTGGATGACATCCAAAATACCCAATAAATTGGTCAATCAGTCCACGACTATTTGTGGGACGCTGCTCTGCGCAATTGCTGCCGCGTTTTGCACACAAATATATAGTCAATTCACTTTACAGTATATTCTGTGAAGCACTTTGAGACGTCTCAGACGTGATAAGGAGCTGTATCAAATGTCAGGATTATCATGATGTTATTACGAATCTACTTTTCCTCTATCACTTGTGATACCAGATCCGCTGATGTTCTGTTCCTTTGCCTGTCATTCACCGAGGCGTGGATGAGCCACAATTTCCTGCAACTCAACATAGATAAAATGGATTCCATCCTCCTTGGCTTCCTCCAAGGTCTCCTTACTTCTGGCCCATATCATGGCCAACACTTTGGTCAAGATAAATTGGCAATTCACTTCCCAGCTTTTTATGGATCTTTACTGTGTGCAAAACTTATGCCATGTCTGACCGCAAAATTGTTTGAGATGTTACACACATCACATACCTCATTTCCACCCGGATATTCCTATCGGCACTTACTTGTCTTTCCTTTTGCCTCCAATTGCGTACACGAGCCCTTTGTGAGACACCACACTGTGGCCATAAACTTCATAGGGAATTGGGTCAGATTCACCCCATTTAAATGTGCTGTGTATGTGGGCGGAGGAGGGGGGAGAGGAGAAGGTGAAAAAAGAGCCATCAGGATTTGTTTCAAATGAAACTATTAGAAAAAACACACCAAACATCAATTCCTTTCAAATTTTCTACCTGTTCAGGTGGATGTTAATTATCTTATGGCAATATTCAAAAACCAAAGGGAGTTTGTCTCGGTGTCATGGCCAACAATCCCCCAAGTAAAATAAAGCTTGACTGTAGTATCACCACTAAAATGTGTAGGACACTGCTGTGTGCAAATTGGCTGCCAAGTTGACCTACAAAATACTGTCAGTAAACTATACAGTACATTCTGCAAAGCTCTTTTGAGACATGAAAGGTGCTCCATCAAGTGAAAACCTTATTATTTAATTAAATCCTGGAAAGTACTTTAAGACGTCTTCCTGGTGTTAAAGGCGCTACAAAAAAGGGTTATTTATTTATTTAAATAACTCCTAGGAAGTGCTTTAAGTCATCCTCCTGACGTAGAAGGCACTGAAGTGCTTTAAGTCATCCTCCTGACGTAGAAGGCACTGAAGTGCTTTAAGTCATCCTCCTGACGTAGAAGGCACTGAATCAATCATTGGATGTTAAAAGATTCCATGGCAATATTTGAAAAGAGAAGGGTGTTTCTTCGGCCAATAATTCCCCAGATAAACTTCACGCCTCTTTGTGGGACAAACAGATGTGCGCAAATTGGCTGCCGCAGTCACCTAGAAATTACACTGAACCCCGAACGTGTCAAGCGCTTTCAGATGTTTCAATGATATAAGACATGATATCAAATGCAAGGATTATTATATTCTCTGACCCTATTTACAAAGCCTAGGATTCTATTAGCTTTTTTCTTAAGAAAAAGCACAACTTTCTGAATTTGCCCTCAACAACTTCGATAACAACGTGTATTTACATAGAGAGTCCTCCCACCGGTAAAAACAAAAATGTGTGTATTGAAAACCTGGCACTATTACCGGGGCCTAATTTCTGGACATATCGAGAAGAACTTACTTTCTGTCGTAGCACATGACAGAGTCCAGTGTTTCCTCCCCTTCTTTCAGTTCCTTTCCCCCAATAACATAGATGGCGTTGTCAGCTTCGCCCAGGCCAAACAGACAGCGGGGCATGGGCATAGGAGGCATCCCGAGCCAATCACAGTCCAAAGGATCGAACTATTCATGCACAAAATGGCACAGATTTAGTCACGTGAGAAACAAAACTTCCAAAAAGCCAGAGTTAGGGGAGACCAGCAAAGGAGGGTATGAAGGAGAAACTAGAGTGTGATTAAAGTGCTCACTGGTTGGGTGAATTTGAGAGAGAGCGAGAGAGGTCGAGGAGGTCAGAGCGGGAAGAAAGAAGCCGATGGCGGGAGTGATAGAGGATGGCTTCAGTCTTATCCGTGTACATCATATCCATCTACACGGCACACGCCAATGTTGGATTGGACACTCAGTAACACGCCAACACGGCACACGTCACTGACTTGGGTTAAGACACTCAGGAGCACATCTAAACTACGCACAACACACACAGACAGGTTCAGCAAACACGGCGGGTGACACACTCGGCAACACGTCGAGCGCTAACAGCTGGAACACTGCATCTCAGGGATCATAGGATACAGGTTTGGGTCGGGACACGTCAGGCCACCAGCCCCCTCCCACCACCATCATCCCCCCACACCGCCCCTCCCACCACCATCATCCCCCCCACACCGCCCCTCCCCCCACACCACCCCTCCCACCACCATCATCCCCCCCACACCACCCCTCCCACCACCATCATCCCCCCACACCACCCTCCCACCACCATCACCCCCCCACACCACCCCTCCCACCACCATCATCCCCCCACACCACCCTCCCACCACCATCATCCCCCCCACACCACCCCTCCCACCACCATCATCCCCCCCACACCACCCCTCCCACCACCGCCCCTCCCCCCACACCACCCCTCCCACCACCATCATCCCCCCACACCACCCCTCCCACCACCATCATCCCCCCACACCACCCCTCCCACCACCATCATCCCCCCCACACCACCCCTCCCACCACCATCATCCCCCCACACCACCCCTCCCACCACCATCATCCCCCCACACCACCCCTCCCACCACCATCATCCCCCCACACCGCCCCTCCCACCACCATCATCCCCCCACACCGCCCCTCCCACCACCATCACCCCCCCCACACCACCCCTCCCACCACCATCATCCCCCCACACCACCCCTCCCACCACACCACCCCTCCCACCACCATCATCCCCCCCACACCACCATTCCCCCCACACCACCCCTCCCACCACACCACTCCTCCCACCACCATCACCCCCCCACCCCCCCCCACCACCACCCCCCCTCCGACCACACCACACTTCCCACCACCCCTCACAACCCCCCCACCAGCCCCAGCCCCCCCCCCCCCCCCCGTTACCTGCAAGAAGAAGGAGCTGAGCGGCTCCTCCTGGCTCCCCTCGTCGTAGTACAGGCCGCCGGCCACGAACATCTGGTTCCCCGCCGTCACCAGACTGCAGTGGTTGCGGGGCACCCGGGTGGAGGCGGAGGCCAGGTAGCAGCAGTTGCCGGCGGGGTCGTAGGCCACGGTGGCCTCGCTGTTCACGATGAGGATCAGGTCGGTGGTGAACATGCCGAGGCGCAGGGTCCGGTTGGGGAACGGGACGTCGCCCTCGCCCTCCCCTCCATCCTTCCCGCTCTCCTCCTCCTCCTCCTTCTTCTTCTTCCCCTCTCCGCCTTCTTCCTCCTCCGCCTCCTCCGCCTCCTTGGCCACCCTGACCTGCCGGATCCTCCCCAGCAGCTCCGGGTGCGGGGCCAGCAGCGGGTCGGTCTCCACCCGCTCCCTCAGGTAAGCGGCGGGCAGCAGCCGGAAGCGGACGGCCTCGAGCACCAGCGGCAGTTCCCGCTCGAGCTGGAGCTGGCGCTCGCGCGCCTGCGCCGAGGCCGGGGCCGCGTGACCCTGGCCCTGCGCCTGCGCCGAGCCCGGGTCCGCGTGACCCTGCGCCTGCGCCGAGCCCGGGGCCGCGCGAGCCTGGCCCTGCGCCTGCGCCGAGGCCGGGGCTGCGTGGCCCTGCGCCTGCGCCGAGCCCGGGTCCGCGGCCGCGTGACCCTGCGCCTGCGCTGAGCCCGGGGCCGCGCGACCCTGCGCCTGCGCGGGCCGGGCCTGGGCCTCGGCCTGGGCCGGGCCCGCCCCGCTCGCGCCCTTCCCGCCCTGGCCCCGGGCCCAGCTCGCCACCGCCTCGAACACCTCGCGCTCGCTCTCCACGTCCAGCCCGTCGCCGGCCGCCAGGGCGCTCAGCTCGCCGGCCGACAGGCCCAGGAACTCGGCGTCGCGGCAGACCAGGCCGAAGCGCTGGCCGGCGAAGTCCCGGGCCGCCACGGCCAGCCGCGGGCAGTCCAGCAGCAGGCCCAGCTTGAAGACGGCCAGGCAGTTGCCGAGGCTCAGGCGCTGGTGCAGGTAGGAGACGCAGAGGGTGAAGGCGGACGGGATCTGCAGCAGGTTGGCGGCCGCGAAGACGCCCTGGACGTTGGCGTCGCTCAGCTCCACCTCCGAGGTGTAGAGGTAGCGCAGGAGGGTGGCCATCACCTCGGGCTCCACGTGCTCCACGGTCACCTCCAGCCTCCCGGCCCCGGCCCCGGCCCCGGGCTCGGCCTCCTCCCGCTTCGGCCTCTCCCCGTCCCCGTCCCCGAGGAACAAGGCCCTGAAGTGAGCGCTGCAGGCGGCCAGCACCAGCCGGTGGCAGGGGAAGGCCTGGCCCTGGACCCTCAGCACGCAGTCCACGAACCTGTCGTTCTCCAGCAGGTCCCGCAGCCCGTCCTGCAGCAGCGTCTGCTGGTAGATCCGAGGCTCCTCCGAGGGCTCGATGGGAAGCGCCATCTTTTCAGAGCGGCCCTGAGGGTGGGTGGGTCTGGGTGTGTGTGTGTGGGGGTGTGTGTGGGTGGGTGTCTGTGTGGCTGTCTGTGTGGGTGGGGGTTGTGGGTGGCTGTCTGTGTGGGTGGGGGGGGGGTGTGGGTGGGTGTCTGTGTGGGTGGGGGTTGTGGGTGGGTGTCTGTGTGGCTGTCTGTGTGGGTGGGGGTTTGGGAGAGAAAGAGTTGGAACAAGTAAAGCGAGAGCTTTGCCTCCTGGTCTGGTTCGGTTGGTCCTGAGACGCCTGTGCCAGTGAGTGTGAAGGAATTGGAGCCTCTGCTGTCTCTCCTCTCCTCTGTCTGTCTGTCTGTCTCTCCTCTCCCTCTCTCTCTCTCTCACTTCATGTCAAAGGTTTTCCAGTTGAGTTTATAAATAGTAACACTAAGGGTTGGGGTGGGTGGGGAATGCGGTCAGTGCATGTGGGGGGTGGGGGGGGGGGGGAACACGATCCTCAGCTCAGGCTGGTTGAACACATCAATCACTCAAGGTCAACAACTGGTGGAGCCCAGGAGATGGACCAACCTCTCCCCATATAGCACGTTATCGGGGAGTGGATCATTTACTGGTGAGGTAGCCAGCCGACAGACTTCGTTTTTTTTGGGGGGGTGTCAGCCGGGTGCCTTGACACATGCAGAAACCCATCACCGTGTTTAAAGAGTATCCAAACCAAACCGAGATTTCCAGGCATCCCACCTACACGCGGAAATGCCAGAGATAGATTGCTGGAATGGAATGCTCTCTCTCTCTCTCTCTCCCCCTCCCCGGAGGGAGCCATCCCGCTTACCGAATTCCGGAAACTATTAGGCGCAGGTTGGCATGAGACAAGACTTGGGGGACCCCAGAAGGTGCGTCGGGGTGCTGGAGTCTAACCAGCTAAAACCGAATAGCTTGCCATTGATATCGGCGTCTGGCAAGCTTTTACGGGTGAGGTGCCAACAGACTGGAAGCGAGTAAATGTTGTTCCCACATTCAGGAAAGGTTGACAGAACCATACATGGTGCCAATTAACCCGACTTCAACAACTGGAGAAATGATGGGAGTGAATCATCAGGAACTAAATGGAAAATTATTTGTATAAAAATGATCTAATACAATCCCATAATGTTAAATCGCCAGGTGGTATGAAGACTGAATGATCACTGCCCGTGTTGTATGAGGTAACCTGGGTATATTCATAGTAACTATCTCAGTGGTATTCCCGGACTCTGCCAGCGAAGCAACTAAATATAGGACAATCCACGGCCAGTAATGCCATTCGAGATTTGATATTCCACATGGGAGTTAATTGTCTTCCACGATTTTATTCATGATCCTCTAGAAATTCCCAGAGATAGATACTTGAAATGTATGGGTGTTAAGGTGGGGACAAGGGATTAAACGATCTGTTATAGTCTAATAAACACTTGGAATAGGCTCGATAGGCTGAATGGCCTCTTCCTGTTCATAATTTCATAATTAAGGAAATCTGTAGTTTCCTCTTGACACACGTTGACACGTGATTAGCCCAGACTGCCGGTGAACCCCAAATCGGTTCTGATCTATGTATACATAGAGATTTGAAAAAGAATAAACAATTTGAAAAGGTCAGTGAGGTTAGCAGGATTTCACACCACAAGCAGAATGCCTGGCTGATTGTGCCTCTATGTATAGCCGCTGAGTGCAATACTAGGTCAGCTCGAGGTCAGTAGTTATTTGCTCTCTCAAAAATATACCTCTCACAGGATTGACAAGATTACTGACAACCCAGGAACAATCTGGAAAAGTGGTTGTGAATACAAGGGACCATGGAAGCAGAAAAGGCCAATCACCCTATTGCCAAGTCTATTCCCTTCAAAGATCGAAGACAATCCACCCTTATCGAGGACTTCATGTTGTGCCCTGAGGAAAGTTGCACAGAGCTCTACCAATATTCTTCCCTACATCTCCAATAGTCCATTCCTTCCTCCCCCCCCCCTCTCTCTCTCTCTCTCTTGGTGTGCTGGTGAAGAATCCATCAGATAAAATTGGTCATTCACTTTGTCGCACTGGTGCCTTCGCCTACAAACTACAGTTACTGTACAGTAAATCCTGTGAAGTGCTTTGAGATATCTCAATGTTGTGATAAGGCACTATATCAAATGCAAGAGTTATATTACCATGTACATTTCTCTAACTCTTGCCTTTCTCTTTTTTTCTTTCTCTTTATCTCTCAGACCCTTTCAGGTGAGAAGATGGGAAAGAGAAAAATTTGGCAAAGAAAGAGAAACGTGCAAAAGTTATCCAAATTTATTCTGACTGTTGGCTGTGCAGAATGTAACGGGAACATAAATGGATAGATTATTAACGGGCAGCTTTGTTTAGGGAAAGAGCTGTTTTTCTTTAAAAAATATTCTGCTCCATTTCTTTCACCTGACCTGAAGCAACACAAGCCAGTTTTATCAGTGTTTTCAAAGGCTAAAACACTTCCGGGAAGGGTGGAACAGTCGATCCCTGGTTTAAAAGGTTGTGGGTTCAAGCCTCCACATCAGGACTTCGAGCTCACAGTCTAGGTTAACTCTCCAGCGCATTGCTGGGGAATAACCCAAGGATCTGATCTGTCTGTTTGTTCTGGTGTGTGGACTTCAAAGATATCGAAACACTGTTTAAAAAGCGAAGGAAGTTTATCCCGGTGTCCAGGCTAACAATTCCCCCAGACAAATTGGTCACTCACTTCATGTGGGTAAAATGACTGCTGGGTTTGCTTACAAACGCAGTTAGTACACTTGACAGCAATTTATTTAGAGGTAATAATATATGCCCTAATAATATAATGTAATAATATAATAATCCTTGCACTTGAGGAGCGCTTTGGAAAAGTCCAAGCAGGAAAACTGTAAAGAGCAGTTACTGTAAAGAGTATTGTGTAGCCAAACACGGCAGGCAATTTAGCACAACAGTGTCCCACAGAACACAATGAAGTGAATGACTAACTTTATTTGAGGGATTGTTAGCCACGACTCCATGAGAAACTCCTCTTTTCAAATATTGCCACATGGATTATTTAAGGTTCTTTATTGAGTCCCAAAGTGGAGCTTGAACCCAGAACTTGCTGACTCAGACGCTAGAGTGCTGCCTACTGAGCCAGGCTGACATGCACAATATGGAGCAATATGAAATGTAAGGTTATTATTCAACCAACATATCTTGCAGTGTGTTCTGTTTCTCACCCACATTAACACCTTATTCCCTGGGAACTGCGCAGTGTATAGTTCAACATAGCAGCTGAGGGTCCCAGTTATTTGGAAGAAAAACATGATCTGTAAAACTGCCTGATAGAGGATGCTTGGAGCAGAAATGCCTGTTCTTGATTCTATTCTTAGTTGCAGACATTCAGTTGTTGTTGGACCTGATCCAGTGCTCATCTGTCTGATCTCCAGTGACTGTAAGCAACGTCTGTTCCCGTTTCCCCCCAGCTGAAGATTACGGGAGTTAATGTCAATTCAAAGGTCAAAGGAATGAGCCGTTTCTTCACTAACTTACGAGAATCAGCCTGGACTTTAAAAGACAGGAATGTCAGTAATTCAATTTTGCCTCTCACACTGTGACAAACATTGGAGGTTGTTCCAAAGTCCCGTTGACTCATGAATGCCCACTCATCCTTATTAAGTAAAATATTCTACGTGATGTGCTAATTACCCCTTTTAAAGTTGAAAGAAAATACTTGCATTTTATAATGCCTACAACGTACTTTACATAAGAACATAAGAAATGCTAGATGAAAAAAAGACCATCGTCCATCTAGTTCACCATCCACCTTCCTGGCGGTCGCATTAAATATATTTACTGCAAAGTGATTACTCTTATAGGCAAACATGACAGCCATTTTGTGCACAGCGAAGTCCCGCAAACAGTCACGGTGCATAACTGATTTTATTTTGATTTTGTGGCGATATCACCAGAAGAAACTCCCTTCTCTTATTGAATAGTGTTGTGGATTCCTTAACATCCACCTTAACCAAGCAGACAGGACATCTCATTAACTCTCATCAGGAAGAAAGAACCTGTGACAATAGAGCATTCCAGCACTGCACTGGAATATCAGCCTGGACTGAAACCTTAATTCCCAACTTGGGGGCGTGAATCCACAATCTTTTGACCAAAAGGCAATGCTGCTGCATTCTCACATTGTAATAGTCCTCCGTGTAGAGAAATGTTCTTTTCGCAAAGGAAAGACAGTTTCATCTGAAAGTTGTTAACAAGAGTTTCAGTTGAAGAAGACCCATTTGATCTCATCCTTCCAGAATACCCTCCTCCCTGCCACCCTCTCATTACAGCTTTTGTCACAGAAATGCTCCCAGGCATTAGTCTTAAACTTGTTCGGCATAGTTCTGAACATGCAGTCTTCTCACCTGCTGCCTTATGTTATCTGGACAGCTGCAGCCACCTTGGCAAAAATCAAGATACACTGGAATATTTATTTCTTGTTTATTTTCATGTTTGCATGAAGCACCATTTAAAATTAAAGACTTGAACAGCTGAGTCTGAGAGATGAAGCTTGGCAGCGAGCCACCCTTCACCAATACTCGTGAGGTACAGCGGATTTTGACTCTCAAAAGACTCCCAATAAATAAATAAAGCTTGAGAATGGCCAACCAGGGGGCAGGGGGTGAGGGGTGGTATATTGGGACATAGAAAGAATACAGTCAGTTCTGTGATATCCCAAGTCTTATCAGTTTCAAAGAAACTCAGGCACACAAACTTGGGTTAGCCCAAATAGGCACATTCTAAAATTTGTCCCAAGCACCAATTCTTAGGATCCTTACATTTGCTAAAGAGCCTTTCACATCAGGAGGCCATTTCAAAGCGCTTCACAAGATTTACTGTAAAATGTAGTGACTGGTTTTAGTAGGTGAATGCCACTGAAGTGCAGTGCATAGCTTAAAATTTGTGAGACAGGCTGCCATGGAGAAGAGAAGGGGAGAGAAAAGAGGGAAAAGGGAGCTTGAGTTTAAATTAATACTGTTAGGTTATCCAAAGGATGCAAATTAAATAAAATTACTAGTGCTTCCATAAAGGAGGGGGTATTCTCTTTTCTCTCCCCCAAGGCAATGAGGGATGACAAACCCCACCACAACCACCATCCTCTCTTGTCTTTGTTGCACCTTGTGACTGACATATTTGGTAAATGTTCAGAGGAAAGGTCTTGTCTATTTTCCACTTCTGGCAACTATTGAACCTTCTCTTTCTCGGAGTCCAGAGCCAGCTGACGCTCATGCTCCTTGATGAGCTGCACGCCACAGTAGGTGATGAACAGGACTCCCAGTGGGCTCAGGGGGAAGCCTGGGGAGCGAGAGAGAGAGAGAGCAGAGGGACAGCTATCAATGCAGGGCTTGATATAGACGACAACAAATTACATTTGTATAGCACCTTTCAGCAACGCTTGGTGCACCTCGTGCTCATGATCCAGTAATCTGATCCACGTCATTACTCAAGAATGGAAGATGGGATTAAAGGAAGCTCAGATATTATCAGTAATTGATGGAATCCACCATCAGGACAAAATAATTGAGTACTCAATAATAATAATATAATAATAACCCTTGCATTTTATATAGCGCCTTATCACGTCTTCGAGACATCTCAAAGCGCTTCACAGAATATACTATAAAGTGAATTGACTATATTTTGTGGGCGAAATGCAGCAGCCAGTTGCGCACAGCAATAGCCCACAAACAGTCGTGGATCGAGTGACAATTTTTTTTTTTTTTTGGAGGGATTATTAACCTCGGAAAGCGTTCTGCCAATCGACTTAACAACTGAGTTCCTACTTACTGCTGGTAAACAGAGGCGTGTGGAGTGAGGAAACTTGCCTAAGGTTTCGCCATGGAATGTGCATCTGGAGGGATGCATCTCGCTTACCTAATTCCAGAGCATTAGGCACACGTTGGTGAGAGGTATGGCTTGGGGACCCCAGAGTGTCTGCGACTCTCCCAAAATCCCTTCACCTTGTTTTTACGTTCAAATTCTGCCTTAAGATATCCCTCTTTGACTGCACTTTCAACCACCTAGTTACCCCTCCCCCATCTTCCTCCCGGTTCAGACTAGTGCTCCAGTCTCTGTAAAGGATTTTGCGATATTCTCCATAAATGAAAGGCAAGTAAAGATAAGTGCAAATTGTTGTTGCTGCTGAAAGACAGACTTGAATTGAACCCTGTTGCACTCCACCCTGCAGACACATACCTTCGATGATTAGCCGTCTTGCCACCACTAGAGCGAAGTCGAGACTGTTCAGGGCAAGAATATTATAAAGAATGATGGCCCAGAAGTTTGCAGCCCCAAAGACTCCTCGGATTCTCCGAGACATGGATTCGGACAACTTGTTAGCCTGGAGGGGGGGTGGGTGGGGTGGGGGGGGTGAAAGAGAAACCGATATCACACCTCTCGGAAATCTTAACTAAATCCTCTATATTCTCATCAAGTATCACTTTTTGGGAATGTTTGGGAGAATGTTTATAATCATTCTGATTGCTCTGAAAGCCTAAGAAAATAATAATATTCTGTAAATTAGTAATAGTCTGTAAAAGATCAGCATTGTCTTAAGTTTAAGCTCGCGTGGAAGTGGAGAAAATGCTCGATTTAAGTCTTAATTTGGAAGCTGTTTTGTTTTGCTGAATCTTCAATCATGTAACTACAATCTGACAAGAGAATTCCACATTCAAAACAATCTCTGCGTGAAGAAATATTTTCTAACCTCTGCTTTAATTATTTCATTACCAACGACAACTACTAGTTACTCCAATGTAATCCTGAAGAAGAAAAAAATACAATGTCAGCAGGTCACCCTCTGGGCTGTAAACCCCTTATTACCCAGTGTCTACCCCATCGCTCTTCACACATTCCAATCAATTCTGCCTCTACGATCTTCTGGGGCACTGCATTCCACTTCAAATAGGTTTAGATCTGGTTTTAAGACTGAGTCTCTTGACCAGCTGAAAGCCACAAGAAGAAGGCCCTTTGGCCCATCTGATCTCAATTCCCACCTCAATCAATCGACCCTCCCCAACCTCCTCAGCTCTCCCTCTGGGTAGTGAGTCAGAAATTCCACTCGGATCCAGATTTGTTCTGCTTTCTTAGGCTTTCAGAGCGATCAGAAGTTGACAAATTGCTGAATTCATTATTGAACTTTGAATAGAGGTTTCACGCAATTCTTAGAGGAAAATTGGCTTCAAGAACAAGGCTGCGTTTAAAAATTTATCAAATTACACACTCAGAAAATAAGTCTCAGTTTGGAAGCTGCTACGTAAACAGGGTAAATCTATGTGGAATTTCTCCTCCTTGGTAGTTTCCAACCAGGCAGGACTCACCTCAATTGAAGCGAATGGCTCCCGCTCAAAGAATTTTTGCACCCAGAGTTCAAAGTTGAGGCCAAAGCAGTTGCACACAGACCAGATATAGACAATGTCGCAAGGTCCCAGCCAGAGGGTAGTGACCAGGAATGTGCAGACTGTGGCTAATAACTCCTTTCCGATGTTGTCGTGATTCTCTCCTAAATAGTCATAAACGTATCTGAAACATCAAACGCGGTGGTGCTGTTTACATGGCTGGACGTCGAACTGCATGTCAATAAAGATTTTTTTTTCTCTCTTTTTTTCACAGATATACAACAACGATATCCAGCGTGCTCCAAGCCGGGCGGCGTCCCAGAGCGCTTAACCTTCACCACTTCCTTCCAGTTACTTCCCCCAACCTGGTAACTCCTCAAAGCACTGACCTGTCCTGGGGCAGATAGGAACAGGTGGCAGTGTGACGATGAAGCCAAACAGAGGTTAGCAGGCTGTTTTGACCAGAAGGGGGAAGTGTAGCCAAGCCCTATCCTGCTCTCATCTGGCATCCAGATCAACTAACTAGCGCAGAGGATATGGGCTGAATGGCCTTCTGTGCTGTGATTTTTTTTGGTTCTATTTTCTTAGTATTTCCAGAGTTTCCAGGCAAATTATTGAATCCAGTCTTAACTTTGAAGTTTCTTTTTAGAAGAACTTGCAGAAAACTGTAGTTGCCCCCTTCTGCAGGTCGCACCTGAAGACTTTCGTCTTTGACCGTGCCTACAGTCATCTCCCCGGCAACCACTCAACCACTGTCAAGCACTCCGGGACGCTACCCTGCGTGAGGGACGCTATATAAATACAAGCTGTTGTTGTTAGTTATGAATTTGCCAAATCTGGTAGCTCTGGAATGTTACACGACTCGAGTAAATCTAAACCCAAGTGGCATTCTCCCAACTCTTTAATCCTACTTCTCTGCCCTCCCTCTACAGCCTTTTATATTTTCCCTTTTCAAATATATGGATTGTGCCTCAATGAGTTATTTCGGTAGTAAGGCGTGCTATTAATTTAATGCCAGCTCTGTGGGTAGCACTCTCACGTCAGAGTCAGAATTAAGCCACAAATCGTGACTTTGACTTCAGTCTTCAACAACAACAAATTACATTTGTATAGCAATTCTCACGTCAGGAGGACGTCCCAAGGCACTGAGTGCTGGAAGAGCCCTGCCTCTCTCCCTCCCCTCCACCTGTGTTATCGTGAGGTATGATAGCCAGTTTGACTGTGAATGCAACTCACTTCCTGTGTGCCTTATTCTCGTTTAGAATTCAGAATAAATTCTCTCCCATCAGTTGCTTTCCTCAATGGGTCCAAACTTGAATGACCATGATCCGACTCAGCCCAGCTCCAAGGGCCCAGGATCCCATGGCACAAAGCAGAGTTAAGAGAGAGAGACCCTCATTACTTACTTGCACAACCAGTCGTTTATCCCTCTGTCAAAATGCCTGAAAGACAAATGATAGAATAAAACGACAAGCATTTATCACTTTTTTTTTTACACTCCCGTCTGTGAGCCTTTCTCCCACGTTATACAGTGCTCGCCTTCCTCATCCAAGCTCACTTTGTTCTTCAGATAATAATAAACCTTGCATTTGATATAGTGCCGAATCATGTTCATTGAGATGTCTCAAAGTCCTTCACAGAATATACTATGTGTTTGTGGGCAAATGCAGCAGCCAATTGTGCACAGCAGTATCCCACAAACATTTGTGGATTGAGCGATTTTTTGTTTGTTGTTGGATGGATTTATTCCCCACGGAAAGCGCTCTGCAATCGACTAACAACCAGGATCCTGGATAGGAATCACAGAAGTTGTGGAACTGGACAGTTCCAATGGCCTTTCCTTGTTCCACCACCTTTTATTCTCTTGCGTCACAAGAAGACATTCAGCCTTGGCCTGAGTATGAGAAAGAAGCCATTTTCTGAATCCTGAACTTACGTTTCAGCGAAGACGTAGAGCATGGTGATGCACTTGGGCGGTTGGGGTGGATCCAGGTAGTCAAGTCTGGCAACCGTGCCGATGACGCCAAACATTACTGCTGCCTTCACCCAATCGTATACCAGGTTCAAGTAGGCTAGGCAGGCTGGGATTGCATTTGTGGCAACAGGCAAAGGGAGACAAGATTCAGCATGAGAATTCAATACTGCATAATTTGTGAGTCATGTGCGCACTGCGTTGTGTGTGTGTACGTGCACACTTCTTATCAGGAGTACTCAGCCTGGCTTAGTTGTTAGAGGGTTGGCTCTGGCTCAGAACATTGTGGGTTCAAGCCCCATTTCTGGACTTTGAACTCACAGTCTAGGCTGATGCTCCAGCATAGTACTGGAGAGTGGTGGGGGGCTGGGGGAAAGAGGAGACGCACCTAATGCCCAGTCAGAGAGATTCAGGACGAGTTGCATGTCTGAAGGTATGGCCAGAATGTACAGGTAATGGAAGAAGATATCCACTAGGATGATCACGACGAGATGGACGAATGCGTACTTCTGAATGTTCCACATTTCATCCGCCTTACGAGTGAAGTGTCCCTTGTTGATCTGTAGCAGAAAGAGGCCAAAATGAAACACAGTCAGTCTCCCCCCCCCCCACCACCCCCCCAACAGCAACAGAAAGACCAGACACAAAAATACAGGACCTAAAATTTACAAAATAAAATCATCACTTCAGGGTAAAAACAAAATGGCAAGTGCTAGAAACCCAAGTGTTCCAAACCACTTATTTGTAGAAGGACACTACCATCTGGTATTCCTTAGGAAATACCACAAATTTTACCCATGGAATCATAGAAATTTACAGCTCAAAAGATGTCCATTCAGCTCTTCAGGTGCTGTCATTCAAATGAGATATTAAACTTAGGTCTTGTTTGCCTCTTCTTTAGATGGATGTTGAAAGATCCTGCAACACGATTTGAAAAGCAGACCCAATTTCCAATTGTTTTTGCTCTATGGTTGTTTCATTGGATCTCAGTGGATGCCCAACAGGAGGGAGCCTGGTCCCAATTCCCTTCAGCACTCACCTGAGCGTAGAACTGATCGAATGTCATCACAGGCCCAAAGAAGAAGAAGGGGAGATAGAAGTTGTACACAAGGAGGTCGAGCAGCGAGTAGTGGCCTTCCTTCCTCTCTGTGTTCTCCAGGGCAAAGCTCATACATCGCATGATTGTGAAGCCACTCCCCCCGTAGAAGAGGATGTCCTGCAGCTCAAATGTTCCTATCACAAAACCATTCTAGAACAGGAAAGTACTTATTACAGCATGATTATAACCATCTCGGTGTCAGCCTGGCTCAACTAGTGGCTGCCCTGCGTAAGGGCCGCGAGATAAGTGCAATGTTGAATCAGAAGCTTGTGGGTTCAAGCCCCATAGCAGGACTTTGTACTCGTAAATTTAGGCTGGTACTACAATACAGTGCTGGGGAGCGCTGCATTGCTGGAGATGTCATACTTTGTCAGTCTGACTGAGCTCAGTGTTCCGATATGTGGTTTTAATCCACACCATTCTGACAGATGCGAGAGTGCTATTAACTGATTCTTACTGTCACCTATAGGTGTAGGAGGAGGTCAGTCAGGTCACACCATCAAGTTAGTTATATAAATGTATCACAGAGCACGACTATCTCAGTGTGATTCATAGAGATGGAGTGTTGACCTGAACAGGGTGAGATGCGCGGGTGGGGTATAAGGAGGCCAATAACCAAACAGGTCGGTATTTAGAAGGGTTTTGAAAGTAGAGGGGAGAGCGTGAGGTAGAGAAGTTTTGGAAAGAATTCTAGAGAGATGGGGCATCATGGCTGAAAGCTTGGTCATCAGTGATGAGGGCAACAGTGACGGAGGAGAGCATGCTCCAGGTTGAGTTTGTGGATTGGAGGAGTAGGGTTGGACAAAGATGTAGATGCAATCGAAAGAGGATCCTGAAATCAATCCTCTAGGGGATAGGCAGCGAGTTGAGCCTGGTGAGGATGGCAGTGGGGAAAGAGACAGGCTGCAGAGTTCTAGATAATCTGGCCCTTCTGAAGGTTTGGGTGTGAAGACCGGCACGGAATATATTAGCGAAATGAAGGCACTAAGGTGGAGGAAAGCAGACTTGGTGAAGTTAATACGTACCTGCCAAGAGCTGAATGGCTCCAGTTTGAATGTTGCTAAGCTGCACAGACCAGCACCGAAACAGAACCATTTCTGTTTGGCGAGGCCAATGGTGTAAAGCAGGAGACAGTGGGACAGGATCAACATCAGGTAAGAAACGCCCATCGTAGCCAGGACAGCAAGTATCCCATAAAGCATCAAAACTAAGGATCTGTGCTGTGAAAAAGAGAATATTGGCAATATAGTAGATAACCACACCAGTAAGTGGCGGTGACATTTTCGACGTATCTCAAGGCACTTCACAGAATACACTGTAAATGGTGCCATAGTCCAGTCATTGGGGGCAGGGGTTCTGCCCACTCACCTCCTGTTATCCTGCAAGCCAAACGCCTGACACATAGGTTGGTTCTAACTGGACAAGCAGGAGGAAGCTTGCCAGGAAGTGCTTTCAGTTGCAAGCGATGCAGTTTTAGCTGGTTAACCTCCACAGGAATCCAATACACATTCTGGAGTCACCAATCAGCTGCTAATACTCTGCAGAATTAGGTCAGCGGGGTGCACCCGCCCGCCAGGGAGAGTGAGTCTATTTGTGGAAAAGTCCCACAATCATTGAGGTGAATGACCAATTTAACTGGAGTACTGTTGGCTAGGATATTGGGAGAAACTCCCTTCTCTTTTTGGATCTTGTTCCGAAGAAGCAGGTGGACCCTCAGATTATCTTCTGATATGAAGGACAACACTTCTAACCATGCAAAGCTCAACTCTACCTCCTAATACTGCACCAGGCTAGACAGTGAGCTCAAGGCTCTATGTGGCTAAATCCACATCCAGCTGAGCCTGTCTCGACAGTCATGCAAGTCATCCTACAACTCATCTGGCTCTAGTGGTAAGCAAGATGCCAACAAGCCCCAAAGAGGGAGCCACGCGAGCTAATAGTGCACCTTAGTCAAATCCACAAATTAGCATGACGCCAGGTTTACAATGAGTTTTAGGAGACGCTGACCAGGTCTAGTTTGAATGTTGCTAAGATGCACACACAGGCAGTAAACCACAGCCACTTAAATTTTATCAGAGAAGGGGAACAAAATTGTAGTACATCGCTCCAGCACAGATAATAGCTTTAGCAATCAGGCGCCTCTGTATTGTTTTTGAGTCCTGTTAAAATGGACCAGTCCATCAATCAGGAAGTTTTTCCAAATAACTGACCAGACTTAAGTAGACATCCGAAATCCAGGAAATTGCAACAACATCAATAAATATATTTTCAGAGGGATGCGGTGAGGACAGAAAATACTTCCTTCTACTTTAACCCACAGAACCATAGGAATGTACGAAAAGGTAAGAGGCCATTCGGTCAATTATTTCTGTGCTTGTGTGCTCAGCCCACATGTCCCCTGTGTGTTTGCCTGATCACTGCCCTCAGCGGAGAACAGAAGAAGAAACAATTTCAAAGCAAGTCGGTGATTTTCAGAAACCAGCTGAGACAGAAGGTTATATTTCGCAAAAACAAAATCAATGACCGCATTGATTCCCATTAGGACACAGACTTTATAATCCAATACGCCGGAACGTTTGAACACACTGCCGAGTCTCACACCAAACCCATCACTGCACTGTGCCGAGTCTCACCAACCCCTTACCCCACACTGTGCCAAGTCTCAAACTCAGCCCTTTACCGCAGTTTGTTGGATCTCGCATTGACCCCTTCACCACACTGCCAAGTCTATGATTCTCGAAGAAAATTTCACACACCTGAAGTGCCATCATGGAAACAACTTTGCCGAAGAGGACATGACCAGATAAAGCAAAGAGGATGTAGTTTCGGAACTTGGTGAACCACATCACCCATTCAAAGTCAGCCACGTCCTGAAGAAGGAGAGGAAAAAGAGAAAGAAAAACAAACAGATAGAAAAAAGAGTGAAAGAGAGAGAAAGATAACAAAGGCACATAATGTAAACAGATTAGAATTTCAAAGTGTGACTGTAGAACTACCAAGCGCAAAATATGAACTGAAAACATCACTGGCATCAATGTGCTGTCACCTGGAGACCCTGTTCTGTGCCAAGCTTTGAAATGTGCCTTAAAGCAAGACAAGGTTCAGGACATGAAGGACAATATGAAGTGTTTAATTACATAATCAACATCTCAAATGGGGTACCTAGGACAGGTGATAGAGACTAGGACTCATTTAAGGAACAGCTCAACGCTGTGATGGAACGTAGGGGATTATGGAAGGATGAGATCAAATTTATTACTGTGAATAGCCAGCGGCTAGAAACCAGTCGCATGTTTCAGTCCTTAACAAAAAAGGTATGAGATGCCCCCAATCACCTTACCATTTTCCTACCAATGTACGACCACCCTCGCTTAACATTTGGCTTCAAACCCTGTCTGTTCATATTGTCTGCAAAGACGAAAGAGAAAAGCAAAACCATCAGATACACATTTGCCTACACAGACATTACAGTAATTCCAGTGAAGCGTTTGAGACATCCTCATGGAATTAAAGGCGCTGTGTTATTTATTATCCTTATATTTATTAACTCACCTGGATCAAATCCAACCAAAATCAACTGCCAGATTTGATTGGACCACACCAAAATCTATATGACTTGCATAGAACCTCCTGTCTCTATCCCTCCATCTCACACTCTATCTCTTTAAATTCCGCCCTAAAAGCCTACTTTCACCTCCTCCTGGCTCCCTAGACGAGAGGTGTGAGGTTTTGCAAAAAGGCGGGGAATTGAGATTACAAGATCTAATAAACCGGTGGAAGGGGTTCGCTGAGCTGACGAGTTTCCTCCTGTTCCTTTTTTCCAATGTCCCAATGAGGTTGGGGATAAACTACGTGAAATAGTGAGCTAAAGACTTTTTAAAAATCACCAAATGACACCAAGGTATGTAAATAGATCAAACATGGGCAGGTGAGAGAGGAGAATAGGAGTTGAGTAAATTGTGCCCGAGTAGGCTTGAGATAACTTTTCCAGTTGCCACAGTGACTGCCCTCCACCCTGAATCATATTCCCCGCAGCGAACGACATTCCAGGATTTCAGGGGCTCAGAGACGTGCACGGAGAAGCAGCTGTCCTGCAAGCAGCTGTCAGATTCCACATCACGCTGTCAATGGCACCAAAATCATCCTCAAAACCAAGCCACGATCAAGTGAACCAAATTAGCAGGCGTTAGCAATGCTTCATAATCTGCTGAGATAAATATATCAGCCTGGCTCGGTCTGTCGTACTCTCAACTCTGAGTCAGGCCCCATGTCGGGACTTTGAAGTCATACAGTCCGAGCTGTTAGCCTAGACTGTATAGTGATGGGGAATGCGCTGCATTGTTGGAAGTGCCATCCTTTGGTTGAGATGCTGAGGCAAGGTCCCCTCTGCCTGTTCAGGTGGACAATAATAATTCTTACATTTGATGCAGCATCTCGTAGAGAGGGCACCACAAAGTGCTTTACAGAATATCCTAGGAAGTGTAGTGACTGTGTATTTTGTAGGCAAACGGCTCTTTGGCATTATGGCAAATCTTGTGGCACTACTTGAAAAGAGAAAGGAGCTTCTCCTGGTGTCCTGGCCAATATTCCCCTGGATCAAATTAGTCATTCCCTCATTGATGTTTGTGAAACATTGCTGTGTGCAAATTGGCTGCCCCATTCACCTATAAAATACAGTCACAACACTTTACAGTAAATCTTGTGAAGCGCTTTGTGGAATCCATCTATTGTGGAAGGTGCTATATCAAATGCAAGCGTTATTATTAATATTATTATTAATCCAACATCAAACAGCCATAAAAACTACGGTGGTTTAAGGTTCCACCACCACCATCTTCTTAGGGCAATCAGGGGACAGATAATAACCACTGGTTTAAAAGATAAACAATATATCACTGGCATTAATAACTAACCTTTGAATCCTCTCAAATTTCCTTGGGTATGTGGGTTACGTACGTGAAACTCTAGATCTGGTCTGGATACTCTTAAGCATGGTGATGAGTTACTCATGTATCAGACACCCAGATACTCAGAAACAATATTAGTAAAGTCTCTTCCTTATTACCTCTGGAGGCTTCAAAGATCCAGCTTCCTGCCCAGAGAATCCCGAGAGACAACACGAGCGTGTAGAAACACAACTCCGCCTTGGGTAAGGCTGCTTTGAGACCCATTTTATCAGATCAGTGATTTGGATGAGGCAGGGAAAAAAGGAGAACTGGCCAGTGTCTTCAGAGCTGAGGAGAAAAGAAGAATCACCAATTAGAAGAAGATTAAAACAGATTAGGACTCGTTTGAATCAACAACAGGATGCCTGTGCTAACCTTCAGATACCTCCCGCCCGCCCGCCCTCTGTTCTGCTTCACAAATTCAGGCCTGTTTATCTATAGATTGGGAGCTCACTGGTTTGAATCCCAATTTGCTAGTCTCAGCTGGCGCTACATGGGAGGATAAATTGATCCTTGCATTCCTGAGAGGTTAAAAAGTCTAGAGGTCTCGCTGCCTCTATAGCTCCATCCATTGGTAGTGCTAATAATAATAATCCTCGCATTTGATACGGCGCCTTATCACTTCAACAAGAAGTCTCAATAAAGCACTTCACAGAATATATTGTAAAGCGGATTGACTGTCTAATTTGAGGGCAATACGGGCAGCCGGTTGCGCACAACAGTGTCCCACAAATAGTTGTGGATTGAGTGACCAAATTCTTTATTTTCTTGAAGGGATTGTTGCCCCAGGAAAGCGATTCGCCAATCGAGTAACAACCGGGTTCCTACTTACTGCTAGGTAAACAACCACAACAACAAATTCTATTTGTATAGAGCCTTTCGCCTCGGGAGGACTTCCCAAGGTGCTGGACAGTCAGGGATTTGGACTCGAGCTGAGGGTTGGGATCAGGAGGGGTAGGAGGGTGGCCAAAATCGCAGTCGAAGATGAGGGTCTTGAGACGTGTCTTGAAGGAGGCAAGGGAGGGNAGCGAGGCGAAGGGACTGCGGGATGGAGTTCCTCAGAGGTATGTGGAGTATGTGGAAACTTGCCTCGCCAACGAATCAAGAAACACCTTTTCTTTTCACAGCATCACCCACCACCAGAAGCTATAAACAGAGCCTCATGTCAGCAAATTATAACGGTAATCCAACCGATGGATTTAGGTGACAGTGAGCTGTGAGGATGGAGTCTGACTCTGAGGATAGGCAGTCAAGTCTATCAGCTGAACCAATACATTAAATCACTAATTCAAAAAGGCTGACAGCCCACCCACCTCTACGCGCACACACACACAGTATTAGGGACATGAAAATAGGAAAAGGCACTTTCAAGTGCTTTGGGATGACTTCTTGGTGTCACCCCTATCTTCGCACGGTACCTTTGTACCTCATTTGATTCTAACCCCCAGCTCGGGTGCAAAGCTATAACTGTCCAGCGCCTTGGGACGTCCTTCCATAGTGAAAAGCGCCGTATAAATTTAATTTGTTGTTGTTAAATTGTATTAACCTCCGGGAGGACGGAGGAGTTAAATGTGGTCTCCTGGAGTGTACTGGTTCCAAGGCGACGCGCTTGCCAGCGGAATATCAGAATCGAGTCAATCCTCTGTGGCAGTCTCGGTTGGGTCCGAGTACTCCAGGGCACTGCTGATGACAGCCAGGAGAACAACTATTCCAAATGAGAAGCGAGTTCCTCTCCGTGGTCCGGCCAAAATTGGTCATTCACTTCGTAGCTGTTTGTGGAACCATGACAACGCATTTGCATTTAAAAAGCGCCTTGCACATTGGGAGAACGTCCCAACGTGCTGTGCATAAATTGGCCGTCATGTTTCGCCTACGCTAAAGCCCACGCAGTTACTGCGGTTTACAGGATATCATTCTCTTGACCCGGACACCGGGAGAAATTATACATACACTACACTTCACAGAAACAATGTCGACCACTTTGTGACATTCTGCACCGTATCAAAGACCGGGGGTGATTATTATACTAATACTAATGATAATCCTTGCATTTATATAGCCTCTAATCACATCGTTGCGACGTCCCGAAAGCGTTGCTCAGGATTCCCTGGAGAGAGAGGGTAGTCGTGCTGTATTTTGTAGGTGAACACGGCAGCCAATTTCCACTAGCAGTGTCCGCAAACAGCCGCGAAGTGAGTGATCAGTTCTATCTGGGGGATTGTTGGGCAGGACACCGGGAGAGAGAGAAACTCCCTCCTCTTACCAAACAGCATTGGGGTGGGGGGGGGGTAAGCCACAGGATCCTTAACATCCACCTGACCAGGGACGCACCTCAGTGTAGCCTTCATCTCACTCAAAGCGCGGCAGCTCCAGCCATGCGGCGTCCTCCCCAGCGCTGCGCTGTGCTGGAGCGTCAGGCCGCCCGGCCTCCGAATGAGGGAAGTCCCAATTGTTGAGGCTCTTTTCTAGATCCACACCTTTACTGTTACAATGTCCCGGGGCAGGAAAGGTGGGGGTCGGGTGGGGGTAAATCCAGTGGCATATTGGTGAGAGAACTCGCCTTGCGAGCGAGAGAGAGCCCGGGCGGTTCGATTCCCGGGCAGGGGGCGAAACCTTAGGCAAGTTTCCTGACCCCACCCGCCTCTGTTTACCCGGCAGTAAGTCGGAGCCCGGTTGTTATTCGATTGGCGGATCGCTTTTTCCGGGGCTAATAATCCCTTTTTAAAAAAAAAACGCCCAAACAATGACAGTTTGGTCACTCAGTCCAGTCCAGTCCAGTCCAGTCCGCGACTGTTTGCGGAACGCTGCTGTGCGTTTCTCCCGCAAACGTACAGTCCGTCCACTTCGCGGTGTATTTGAGACGTCTCGAGGACCTGATAAGGCGCCGCACCAAATGCAAGGATTGTTGTTAAGATTTATTCTAAGGAACAATTGTCTTTTCTCGGCACCGGGGTTTCTTTACATTTAATATATTATATGTACGTTATATATTTCCGTTTGTCTTGTTGCAGCAAATGGAGCAGATCTGTTAATTGCTTAGAAATCCCAACTGGAAAAGCAAATGTCAGCACAACCATCGACTATTTTAAGCTGCAGAGAGAGAGAGAGGGAGAGAGAGATCGTCAGCTGCAGTGATACTCGATAGCTATAAGTAGAAATCAAACGCCCTCTCTGAAAATGCAGCATTCTCTCTCTCTCTCTCTCTTTTTCTCTCTCTCACTCTCTCTCTCCCTCTCTCCATCTCTCCCCCCCATCCCATGGAATATTTGTAACCACACTTCCACGCATTGCAATTTAAATGCTCGCACACTCCGAAGGCATTTCATTCCCACAACTGATCCGACTCCAAACTGAACGCAGTCCTTAATTCATCAAAAATAATACATTTGCGAACGTGCACTCATAAAAGGATAAATGAACGAGGGGATAGAGGATTCCCCCCCCCAACCCCCACCATCATCATCATCATTGCAGGGGATGTTAATAGCTCACACACAGCACACACTAAGCGTTTAAGTCACCTCTACCTCTTATTGCGATTGCAATTGCAATAACGCGAGCCTTTCGATGTTTAGCGTTTGCGACGAACGCACGATCGATGGAACTGACCTTGAATCCAGCAAGTCCCTCACTCACACCCCCAGTGAGCACACCCTGGCTGTGTGTGTGTGTGAGGGGGTGTGGGGAGGGGGGGGGGGTCTGATTTCATGGAAGATATTATTTTAAAAAAAAGGGAGGAGGAAGTTACTGCCTGAGGTTGCAGTACTGACACTTTGCTTCCCAATTTTTTTTTACCACACACTGATGGCACCAGTGGGTTGGGTGGAAATGAACGAGGGATTTCTTTTCTACCAGCAACTCTGGCTGGTCCTGGGAGGTGTCCATCAAAGGGGGAGAGTTGCCAGGCTGGATGCTCTCTTGCTCTCTTGGGACAGAAATTGACAGCCTTCACAAACCAATAAAAGACCAGGCAACTGATCCATCCTCTCTCCCTCTCTCCCTCTCTCTCCCTCTCCATTCCTTTCACCCCCTGACCCACCACCCCTGGTCCTCTAAAGGAAAGGTGAAACCCATCAGACAAGTTAATCTGGAACGGTTGACGCGGAGCCCTCGGAGGGTACCTGGTCAGAGCCCTCGCCGCGCAAGCGAGGGGACCCGGGTCTGATTCCCGGGCAGGGCGAGATCTTCGGCGAGTCTCTTCACTCCACAGGTCAACCGAGTAGTAAGTAGGAACCCCGTTTGTTGGTTGATTGGTGGATCGCTGTCCGGGGGTGATGACCGCTCCCACCCAAAGAAAACTTTGGTCCACTCGCTCCGTGACTGTTTTGTGGGGACGCCGCCGCGCGCAATTGGCGGCCGGGTTTCGCCCACAAAATATACAGTCAATTCGCTTCGCGATATATTCTGTGAAGCGCTTTGAGGGGTCTCAACGGAGTGATACGGCGCAATATCAAATGCAAGGATTACTATTATTATTATCCACACTTATTATTTTTAAAAAAATAACAAAAAATCTTGCCTCTGATTTTGAAATATCTCAAAGCGCTTCACTGGGGATCGCTGTAAAGGATAGTGACTGCATTTCTAAGCGAGTGCCGATTTATTTGGAGGGATATTCAACTTTTTGGTATCACTGGGAACAAAAGAAAGCAGCAACAGGGAATCTTCGGAGCTCCTGTTACCCCCGATTACAAGATCCTCACACTCCAGTGCTAATCACTTCACGCTCGAGCATCTCTCTCTCTCCAACCTGCTCGCAAAAGCGTTCTGAAGCGTTACCCCACGCTATGTAAATTCAAGTTGTTGCTGTTGCTGCTGCAAAGCCAAAGCCCTCGTTTTGAGAAATGAGAAGCGAGTTGGGATTAGTTAAATTCCAACAGTGACCCATACTTACTCTGTCCGGGGTCCCCCCCACCCCCCAAGCCTTGGCTCTCTCCAACTTGTACCTTACACTCTCTGGATCAAGGGTGTGTCCCTCCAGGTAGGGTGTGTGCATTCCAATCCGTACACGGGGACGTTTGTACGTGTGGGTGGCGTACATATGTGGATAGTCTGGTTTAGATCAACATAATCGGACTAGACGGTTTGATAAAATATGACTAGTGCAAAGAAATCAAAGTGGCTTTCGGTAGGAAACGGAATGGGATTCGGTTGCAAGTACGACGGCTTGTAAGGATAGGACTTACGTGAGTTTTACGGTACACGTGGGGAGTTAGGAAGCTTGGGCGGAGTATAAAGTGGGGACAATTTTTTTCGCGCTGCGACGACGGTCTGTCTAATTCTGTGCTGTGAAAAAAAAAGTGATTTCTTGAAACTTGTTTTCTTATTTTTTTTCTTGTCCTTGAGATCTGACCTCTCTCTCCCTCTCCCTCTCTCTCTCTCTCTCTCTCATATACACACACACTCACACATCGAAGAGATAGTGTACATACTCAGCAGACATACAAACACACAGAACAGAATGCAAGGGAGATCCCAATCAAGTGATACGGAATTGTGATTGTCATTATATAAATACCCAAAGCAGCGCACAGCTGATACAGCAGGAGCTGCCGGTACATTTCGCAACGCTTGTCGGGCTGTGCCTTCCTCATCTACAAGAGGTATTCCAGACTCACGTGAGGACATGTCGACACATCTGAGCCATTCCGCAGGCAGATCAAACGTAAGCGAGAGCACCTGGGTTTGATTCCCGGGCCGGGCGAAACCTCAGGTAACTTTCCTTACTCCACACGCCTCTGTTTACCTATTAATAAGCAGAAACTCGGTTGTTAGTCGATCGGCCGATCGCTTTTCCGGGGGTAAAAATTCCTTCAAAACTAAATAAATAAATTGGTGGCTCAATCTATGACTGTTTGTGGGACACCGCGGTGCACAATTGGCTGTCGCCCTTCGCCCACAAAATGCAGAATCAATTCCCGTCACAGTATATCCTGTGAAACCCTTTGAGGCGACGTAACGACGTGATAAAGCACTATATCAAATGCAGCGATGACTATTATGATTATTATTATACGGGGAAACGATTCAGTTCTGTGAATGAAAACACAGTTCGCCCTTCCCACCTGCTGCATGGAACTGCGTCTAACTCGCCAACCCACTTCACGACGCGAAGGGACAATTGCTTTAAATCTCCCAAGCGAGGGCGGGTTGTGATTCCTGACGCGCAGTAATACAAGGATCCGTCCGCACAATGAGAGCCCCTAAAAGAGCAAAATAAATTAGCTCTCGGTGCAGGTGCCAACAGATGGCAAAGGGAAAGGGGTGGGGGGGGGAAGAGAGGTGGAAATTAACAATTTATTCATTGATCCAATCCAAGAGTGAGATTCCCGTTTCGCTCACACGACGGCCACCCCCCCCCCCCGCCCCCCCCACTTCCCTTTCCTGGGACACAGAACTCCGGCTATAACACAGGCCACGCTGCGGCTGTAAATGGGATCGTCATCTGCAACAAGACTGCATCTAATCCACTTTCACTTTCCGTGCAGTCCATAATGACTCTGTAAAGGAATGGTGGAAATATAGGATAAGGTTCTCCGGAATTATTATTAATATTAATGATAAGCTATCCTCGACGGTACAGTTTTGCGCACAGCAGGGCCCCCCCTAACAGCCATAAAGTGAATGCAATTTTGTTTGGGGGAATGTTGGTCAGGACACAGGAGACAAGAAGTCCTTTATCTTCTTGAGTAGTCACGAGGGATCTTTAATGTCCACCTGAACGGCCAGACTGTAAACTGCTCATCCGAAGGAAGGCACCTCTGACAATGCAGCACTCCCCCCCCCCCCCCCCACCCCCCCCCCCCCCCAGCACCTCACGTCAGGAAACGGCAGCCTGGAGTACGAGTTCAAAGTCCCCAAATGGGAGCTTGAACCTACGACCCTCTGCCTGAGAGGTGAGAGTGCTCGCTCCTCTCACCGCTGCACCGTACCCGGCTCAGGAACTGAGGTATAGGGAACGCCGCAGAGGGTTGGCTCGATTCCGACATTCGGTTGCTAAACATGTCACCTTGGAGCCAGTTCAACTCCAAGGAGGTCCCCGCTTACCTCTCTCCCCCAAGGAGGAGGCTTGCTTAAGGGTGTCCAACGGACAGAGTTCCACATACGTCTGCCACCGACACATGGGAATTTCCCTGAGTCTGGAAATGGAATGTGCCCTCTATCCCTGGTTACCTAATTCCAGAGAGTACTTGTTTTTTTTTAAATGTTCCTTAAGGAAGACAGAGCAAAGAACAGTATTAATATTCCGCCTCAGAAAAAGGGTGGATTTAAATGGCCCTAAAAGTGCTAACTTTGCAATTGTGTTGTCAGGTGTCAACCTGACTCAGTTGGTAGCACTCTAGTCTCTTGGGCGAGAAGATTGTGGGTTCAAAGTCAGGTCTTTGCGTTCACTTTACAGTCTCCTTTACAGTGTTGGGTCATTTTGTCCGATGCCCTGTCCTCTGGCGAGACTTTAAACTGACTTCCTGGATGTCTGTTCTTGTTCTTGGGGACATTAAAGATCCCATGGTACTATTCGAAGGAAGAAGGAAGTTCAGGACAACAATCTCCCAGATAAAAGTGGCCATACACTTGTTTGCGGGACGTTGCCGCGCGCAAATTCTCTTGTCGTGTTCTCTATATAAAATTCACAGTCGCTCTGCTTTACAGTAAAATTGTTTGAAGCACCTTAAGACGCCTTGAAGATGCGAAAGGTGCTATGTAAAATGCAAGGATTATTAGTATTAGAATATAATAATTCTTGCCTTTGTTATAGCGCCTTATCATGTCGTTGAGACGTTTCAAAGCGCTCCACAGAAAAGTGAATCGGCTCACGTTAGTGAGTCGTGGATTGAATGGCCATTTTTTGGGGGGGATTATTACCCCTGGTAAGTGATCCACCAGTCAACTAACAAGCGGGTTCCTACTTAATGCTGGATAAACAGAACCGTGTGGAATAAGGAAACTTGCCTAAATTTTTGCTCTGCCCGGGAACCAAACCCGGGTCCTCTCGCTTGCGAGGCGAGTGCTCTAACCACTACTCTACAGGACACCAATATTGTTATGTATGGCTGGGACACACACACACACACACACACACACACACACACACCTATCTTGGTTTGGTCTCCAACAGCTCAATAGACCGTGAAGTGTTACAGGAAATCTTCCCCAGTGGCCAGGCAGAGAGTGCATTAGTTTGCACGAACGTCGACCGGCAGTGCGTAATCCAAGTCCAGTGGAGATGGCGTGAAATTGATTGTAACCCAACACAGATCACTGGGGCTGAGCCCGAGACTGGCCTGTGCTGAGGCTGTTAGTAAACTCAGGCGGTGACGCCTGGCTTAAAGATTCTTCACCCACCAAACGTCTGCTCTTCCCAGAACTCCGAACCTGATGCTGATTTGATCTTCATTGACTCTTGTTTTTATTCTAAACCCAGGAATTGATTTTTGGTTCTTAGAAAAAGTGAGTGCTTCCGACCCACTGGAAGGGAGCAGCTTGGATTCCAACTGTGAAGAGATACGTACCATTGAGAGCGCTGTCTGGCAAGCTTTCCTGCTGCGTATCTAGCTAGGACCACCCTAATAATAAAGTTGGGGCTTTGCTTTGCAGGGTTAACGGGTGTTGAGTGGGAAGAATCCCTGCCCCCCCCAGTCTAAACGTGTTGGAATCATTAATACAATTTGACCACTGTGCTGGCAAATGGCTTGGAAACAATTTAATTGCCACGTAGTGTAAATTTTACGTAAGACGATACGGAGACGTACCGAGAGTTTATTTGAATGTGGACGAGCTGACAGCGTCACTGTTAGAAATGGGATCTCGGGATTAAGTGAATTTAATACCTGGAGTGACAGGATGGTACATGGGAACGCAGGAGAGTGAGGACCGGCACAGAGCAGCGTGCTCGGCCCATCCGGCTGGATCTCAAAATAAAACAGATCAAATTTAAACAAAATAAATAAATCCTACTCTATCGTTGTTCTGTCCTTTCATACTAAATTGAACTCTTCGCCATCTAACAGTAATAATCCTTGCATTTGGTATCGTTGGGACGTCTCAAAGCGCTTCACAGGATGTATTATAAAGTGGATTGACTGTATATTTTGTGGGCAAAACGCGGCAGCCGATGGCGCACAGCAGCGTCCCGATAAACAGTTGTGGATTGAGTGACCAATTTTTTTTACACTTGCTTGCAAGGCGAACGCTCTTAACTGCGGGACACTACAGGAAATGAACCGCCAAAGCTGATGGTTTTCCCACCCACCCTGTTCCATTTGTTTTTCCATTTGTGCAGTAAACTACAACCTCACCCTCACTAGTTTGGTGTTTCAGAAACACACAACAATCAAAGTGGATGTTTACACCCATTCTCGGAACTGGGGAAAGAAACCACCTTTCACATCCACACGTTCAATCCTTATCTGGATCCTGTTAAAACTTGTGTCACCTTGTGGTTTAATACTATGTTGTGCTTATTATGACTAATCCCAGAGTGCCTCGGAATAATGGTCTGCAGTATATAATATATGATGGTATGCAATAAATCACCGTAGAGCTTGTCGATGTCTCTGCCTGGCAAGCTTTCCCGCTGCTTGTCTAGTTAGGACCTCACCCTACCCACTAGGGCTTTGGCTGCAGGTTTAACAGGAGCTGAGTGGGAGGATTCCCTGCCCCCAGTGACTTGTCTGCACTTCCAAATCCTTCGTGGATAACCCAAATTCCAAAGCAATAGACATACAGTTAAAAAAATACTTTTTGTTTTAATTTAGAAAACCGTACATTGAGAACAAGCAAACAGCGTGAAAGGTTACGATTCATTTCACGACAAAGGGTGGGGGTGGGAGGGGGTGGACATTGAGGTAACAGGTAAATGAATCCTTTCACTGACAGTCTGTAATATTGTCAACGTGTGGCTTATACACCTCAAGCAGCCAAACCTTTTCCCACTCGGAATTAACGTCGTTTAATTTTAACCAGCGCCATGCCTTGAGGATAATATCTTTGATTTATAATTATTTATAAAGACGAATAATTTTTTTAAAATAAGAAGCTGGTTCCGTTGACGGCTGGGGAGACAAAAAGTAATGCTTTGCCTCCCTCAGTGTTTCCAGGTGCAATAAGTAATAAGCAGCAACAAAATGATAATTGTTCCTCAATAACACACGTGGGTCACGATAGCCTGGGTCAAGTTGTGCAACGTCTCTGTTGGTGCGGAATCACAGGTTGATGTGATGTTGGATTGGAGCCAATTCCATTCTGACCGAGTGTTGCTTTCCATCAGTCTCTAATACAAGGGCGCTGTATAAATACAAGTTGTTGTTGAGTATCAGAATGCTGGGCTGTGCCCTCAGGGTCAGGATACAAAGGAGGGGATCTCTGGTGTGTTCCCTTTCAATGTTTGTCTTTGTGCTGTCGAATCGCCTGCAGGAAGATCTGTTTCACCTGACTGACCATGTCCTGGTACAGTGCGAGATCCTCCTGTTTGGCTTTCAAGGTGCTTTGCAAAGCAGTCTTCAGGGCTCCGTTTTCATCCATCTGTATGGTGAGCCTGAAAATACAGAGGCCACAGGTTTACACCCAGACTCACATAACCGCCCGGTCTGACAGAGCGATGAGGAAAGGCGAACAGACTGTTTAAATACAATTGTTAAGATTTTTCTATATATATATTAATATACAGTAAATAGTATATTTATAGACACGTTACAGTAAAGTTGTGTAATCAAAGAATTTGTGAAATGCCTGAAATTTTCAGTAACGTTGAAGGCAGAATGACCGTCATTCTGTGCTGTAAATTATCTATCGTTCAACATGTCTCCCGACTCCGATGGTATAAGCGGGTGTATTGTTTGTACGAAAACAATTGTATTATTGTACGCACGTTTGAAATGATGGTGGGCAATGACTTGCATAAGCCATTGTTTTTAACAGTTAGTTACCGTGTGTTAAGTTCTTCTAGTTGTGCATCCGAGGACACAGCCATCGCTGGAGGCAGGTCTCTGCTGCTCGACGGATTCAAGCTCTGACGCCCACCACTTGAGGACAGATCTTCATTTACAAAAGAACAGAACAGAGCAGCGTGAGCTGATGGGAAAGGTATCGTCTTCGGTACTTCGCCCAGTTTGGGAAGACACAAAAAGAACATTCCCCACAGTTTAAAAATATTACCAATATCACGGTAATCTGCTTCAGGAATTGCACAACGTACGTCCCGGCCCCACTGTGGCTTTTAGTCACTACACCTAACAGGAAAGGGACATAAAAACAACAACAAAAACAACTTGCACTTATATGGCTGCAGAGTCTCGGAGCGCTTGTAGGGACATGCAGAACGTGAGTTAGCAATTGATCAAGAATTTTTTTTTTTGCTGCAGCTGGAGTCCTGCAGCTCAGTGGCTCGTGTGCTCGCCTCGCGAGTGAGAGGACCCGGGTTGGATTCCCGGGCAGGGAAAAACCTTAGGCAAGTTTCCCTACTCACCGCACTGGATTGTGACTACTCACTTAAAACGTTTTGGGCATCGTACAGCAGCAACTCGCAGTTACACTTCTTACCTTTATTTAAGGGCCCAGTTCTAATGTCAACTGGACGCCTGGACGTAATCCCAACGTAACTCTGTACTTACTTGGCTTGTTCTTATTGTTGTGTTTGCTGGGGTCGTGGCTTTTCCCTGCGTCTAGTTTGGCTTTTCCAAGCTGTTGCTCCAAAATGGCAGATCGTCGTCTGACCTCCTGAAGCTTCCGCTCAGCTTCCAAAAGCTTCTCGCTGCTTCCCTCCACCCTAAACCAAGACAACAATAACTTGCATTTACACAGCGTCCGTAACGAGGGTAGAGTCCCAGACAGTGGCGGAGCATGACACCGAGCTAGGGGGAAGGTGACTGAAGGCACGACGAAGAGGAAGGTCTTCAGGTGCGACCTGAAGATGGGGAAGGAAGGGGGTGAAGGCGGAGGGATATAGGAAGAGTGTTTGAGCATTTCGGGGCTTAGTGACTGAAAAGGCCGTCGCCGATGCTGGAGCAGAGGCAGGCAGTGCTTCTGCATCAAGTGACATTAACTGAAAAGATTCATCAAGTTAACAACTGCCTGTGTGTATATTGTCCTGGTCAGTAATCCTGGGGATATTCATGAATTCATGAATTGGCTGTTTGTGGGGACCTGACTGGACATTGCTGCTGCAATGTTTGCCTACGAATACGCAATCACAGTAAAACGCACCGAGATATCCTCTCGTTGTGAGAGGCACTTTATCAAATGTGTGCATTATTATATAATTACAGTAATAATCCTTGCATTTGATACAGCGGCTTATCCTGTCTTTGAGAAGTCTCAAAGCGCTTCGCAGGATATATTGTAAAGTGAATTGACTGTGTATTTTGTGGGCAAACGTGGCAGCCAGTTGGGCACAGCAGTGTCTATGGATGGCGTGACCATTGTTTTAAATTATTATTTATTATTATTACTGGTTTCATTCCTACCTCTTCTGCTGAAGACTGACCAGCTCCAGGAGTTTGTCCCTCTCCACTTCCACAGCTTGGTAAAGTGATTTGTATTGAGTGCATTGTAGCTGGAGAGTGTTGACGTCAATCCCGTTCATGCTGAGATGAAAAAGACGAGACGTCACAGGATGTTTAACGATGACTTACATAGCGCTCTTCACGCAGGACGGAGCCTCAGAGCGCTCATCAATGGCAAAGTTTGATTTGGAACAAACAAAATAGACCTTTGTTTAACATCTTATCCGAGGACAGGACAGCATCTCTGACATCACAGCACTGACCCCCCACCCCCCAAACCCCCTCGCACTAGAGTATCAGCATTGACTGACGCGGAGCTCCAACCCACACCGTTCCAAGGCACTGAAATACTGTATCAGCCGCTGACAAGTAGAAAGTCCAATTACTGCTGAGAGTGTTAATATTTCCCCGTTATTGGAAAGAAGGGCATTCCAACCCTCCTGTTGTCTAACAGGAAAATGATTCACTCAGGTATTTTCTTGCAGCCTTTACACTCCTAAATACAAACATGCAAACAAACCTCGAGTTCCTTCCGGTGGCGAGTGTCGAAGGAGACTGAGCAGCAGACGACTCGACCAGTATGTGTCCCATTGCAGACACCGAACTGTTGGGAATCAAGAAGATATTACGCGCTCTCTTGAGAAAAAAAACCCCAGTTAACTCAGTTCTCTTCTGTTATTCATTCACTTGTCCCTTGCGAGTGGTCTGGAATGCTACCTTAATAAAAAACAATCCTTGCAATTGATATAGCAACTTATGACGTTGTTCAGATGTCTCAAAGCGTTGCACAGAATATACTGTAAAGTGGATTCACTGTGTATTTTGAGGGCGAAATGTGGCAGCCAATTGCGCACAGCAGCGTATCACAAGCACTTGTCAATTGAGTAACCCCAATTTTTTTTTNGAGGGATTAAAAAACAGTGATTCGTTAATTGTCTTAACAACCGGGTTCCTACTTACTGCTGGATAAACTGCTCCTTACTGTGTGGAGTAAGGAAACTTGCCCAAGGTTTCACCCTGCCCTGGAATCAAACCCAGACCCTTTCGCTTGTGAGGTGAGTGCTCTACCCACTGAGCTACAGGACTGTGCACAGCGATGTACTACAAAACCAATAAGTGAATGACCATTTTCTTTTTTTTTCTGGGGGATTGTTGGCCAAGACACATACCGTTGTGAACAATCGTTGATGGATTCCCCATCGGAGATTAAGTTAAGTGAAGCAGAGTGTGGGAAGAATAAATCATAAAGGGGGATTTGCAAGTGAAATTATCAGTCTGGCTTAGATGGTAGCACTCTCTCCTGAGTCAGAAGGTTCTGGGTTCAAAACCCATGTTGAAACTTTGAGTAAGGAGACTTTGGGCAAGTTTCCTTACTCCACACGCCTCTGTTTACCAGCGGTAAGTAGGAACCTGGTTGATAGTTGATTGGCGGATCGCTTTTCCGGGGGTAATAATTTCTTCAAAATAAAATAATAGTAAATTAGTCACTCAATCCACGAGTGGGACGCTGCTGTGTACAATTGGCTCCCGTGTTTCACCCACAAAATATAGAGTCAGTTCTCTCTACAATATACCGTAAAGCGCTTTGAGACGCCTCAAAGACATGAGAAGGCGCTAAATCAAATGCGAGGATTATTGTTATTATTGTTCTCCTAAATTCTCATCTGTTGCTCACCGAGCAGAAAGTAAACTCCCCGCTGTCTCGTCCTCTACTGTCGAAGTACGGTGGAGTGAATGTTCACCAAAGCTGTCCACGTGAGTCAGGTTGGATGGATACTGAGCCTCTGAAGTTGGCATCTTTTGCTGCTGCTCCTGGGAATCATACAACAGAAGCTTGATCAGATCCACACTTGCTCGGTCATCGCATACGCATTTAAAAAGGATGCACTGTGGCGTGAAAGTCATGTGGGCAAATTATCCATTGACGTAGCCAGATGGTTGGTTGCATAAAGACAATAATTGCTTTTCAAAGTATTTGGAGTTCGGTATCTCAGTGGTTAGAGCCCTCGCCTCGCAAGCGAGAGGACCCGGGTTCGATTCCCGGGCAGGTCAGGGCGAAACGTTGGGCAAGTTTCCTCACTCCACACACTACACACACACACCTGTTTACCAGCAGTCAGTAGGAACATGCTTCAGCGCCTTGGGACGTCCTCCCGACGTGAAAGGCACTACACAAATGTAATTTTGTTGTTCTTGTTGTTAGTCAATTGGCGGATCGCTTTTCCTGGGACAATAATTCCTCCGAAAAATAACAATAATGATAATTTGGTCACTCAATCCACGACTGTCTGTGGGACGCTGCTGTGCGCAATCGGCTGCCACGTTTCACCCAAAAAATAGTCACTTACTTTACAGTATATTCTGTGAAGCGCTTTGAGACGTCTTGAAGACGTGACAAAGGCGTTGCATCAAATGCAAAGAGTATTATTATTATTATCCCTGTGCTATTGCAAGGTTGTGTGTGTGAGATGAACAGCAGCTGAGCCACGCAGACTCTGCGACTATCACTTACCTTCTGTACCAGTTGTTTGACTTCCTCCTCGAGCTCCTTCACTTTGGCTTCCCGCTCGCTCACCATCTGCCGGAGTTGGACAATCAGGGAGCTGTGCGTCTGGGCCTCGCTGTTGAGCTGCTGGCTGAGGCTCTGCTCGGTCACCTTGCTCTTCATCTCCTGCTGACTCAAGTGATCCAGAACCTCGTGCAGTTGCCTCTGCTGTTTCTGTGAAAGAACGCAACACTTTGGGTGCGAGAGTGCGAGATGGACGCACTGCCTCAGGAGGCTTTAGAGGCAGAATAGAATCCAGGCGGATGTTTAAATGGGAGCTCAATAGGTTCACGCTCGCCTACAAATCCCCTCCTGCCCTGGCGCCTCCCCACCTCTCTGACCTGCTTATCCCCCACGCCACCACCTGCTGCTGTCTCTGCTCTGCTGGCTCCAGCCTCCTGCTTGTCCCTCGACCCCTCCATCCCACCGTCGGTGGCCGTGCTTTCAGCCACGACACCCTGACTCTCTTCGACCGTGCTTACGGTCACCTCTCTCCCCCCCACCCCACCCCCGGCTGATGCTCTGCCACTGTCAGGCGCTCTGAGACGCTATCCTGCACGAGGGGCGCTATATAAATTGTCGAGCACCCGGAGAGAGGGGCGGTTTCTGCACAGCGGTGGGGGGTGAAACGCTGACTTATTTAGGCGCTCCCCACCCCTGCACGAGATCTCTTACCAGCAGCACACCAACAAGCTCATCATCGTGCTTCCCCTTCTCCAGGAGAGTCGCTATTTGACTCTTCAGAGTTTTCACTTCAACAGCTAAGACTTTGTTCCTGGCTTTCGACCCGTCCAACCTTTGCTTGAGTTCCTCGTGATCCTTCTGCAGCACCCCGTGGTCGCTGGTCATTTTCTGAACAAAAACCCACAAACAAGGGCAACGTTTTACATTGACAGGACTCGCCACTGACACACTGAGCAATATAATACTCCTGGAGCTCAGTGGTTAGAGCCCTCGCCTCGCGAGCGAGAGGACCCGGGTTCGATTCCCGGGCAGGTCAGAGCGAGATATTGGGCAAGTCTCCTCACTCCACACACACACACATGACTCTGTTTACCAGCGGTCAGTAGGAACCCGGTTGTTATTCGATTGGTGGATCGCTTTTCCGGGGGTAATAATTCCTTCAAGAAAATAAAATAATAATTTGGTCACTCAATCCACGACTGTTTGTGGGGACGCTGCTGTGCACAATTGGCTGCAATATATACAGTCATTTCACTTTATAGTGTATTCTGTGAAGCCCTTTGAGACGTCTCGAAGACGTGATGAGGCGCTGCATCAAATGCCAGGATTATTATAGTAGTCACTCGAGTGAGGGGGATCGGTATTTTGAGCAGAAGAGAAATGAGTCAAAGTGCCTTCAGAGACCTGAAATGTATTTTGCAGTATATTTTAACGCTATTTCTAAAATAAAGAGCGAAACGTGTTGACATTTAAAGCTCTTGCAAAACTCGCTGCAGGTCAGTCAGCCGGTCAGTCATCAGGACGTGGTGCACTAGTCACCTGGTAAACCTGAAGAGATTTTCGGGAGGGATGGAGGGAGGGACCGTAACTCATCACTTACCTCCAGGGCTCCTTTCCTTTCTTTCTCCATCGCCCTAATATGTGCTACGTTTTTGTCTTGTCCCGTTAAGTGCCAGGAAACCGTTGCCTCCTCAGTGCTCTGCTCCGAGGACTGGCCCTTCTGGATATTTTGACGCAGTTGGTTTTCTAACTCTCTGACCTATTTAAATACACTCAAGTTAGTTCAGCTTCAAATACTTTGTTCTGCCCCGACAGGCTTTTTAACCTTCAACAAATTGGCTGCCGCGTTTTGCCCACAAAACGCACAGTCACTCCACTTTACGCTACATCCAGTGAGCGCACGGGTCCAAAAACAGAGCAAAGCCACCAGATGGGGCGGAACAAAGTACTTCCTTCACCTTCTTCTGCAAAACCTGAATCTGCTCGGCTCGGCCTCGCCAGTGCCCTCCGTTGCTCAGCAAGTGCTGGAGGTTGATTTCGTCTCCCACCTCGTTAGTCAGCACCTACACAAGCACAAACAGGTATTTATCCTCAAAAGCTCGTTCACTGCGCCCGATTGCAGTAAAATAAGATGGATTATTTGCCTCAGAAAAAATCTCCCTTCCAGGATCATTTTCAATCGTGACCTTCAATTTGTTAAACGCCCCAAGTGACCGAGGATTACTTTGAGTGAAGACATCGATCCACGGCTGTTTGTGGGGGACGTCGCTGTGCGCAATCGGCTGCCGCGTTTCGCCCACAAAACATACAGTCAATCCACTTTACAATATATTATTTAAAGCGCTTTGAGATGTCTCGATGATAAGGTGCTGTATTAAATAGAAGGATTATTATTATTATAATTCTGCTCTGACGTTTTACCTGCTTTGGGTAAATCTGCCTGTGATGCTGACCGCGACTGTCCAGTCGTGCTTTGGCTTTCACGTTTGATTTGTGATTAATCCCACGGATATGAATTAAAACCCAGGAACTGGTGCAGACTCTGGATCCCCAAACAGCCTCGTTGGGGGATTTTACCATTATCTTAAAGAGGACACAGACCTCGGGGATTCTTTGACAGGATACGGCAGTGGCACTTTCATGATAAATTAACACAACTCTCCTACAAGTTCAAGTTCTAGCTCTGGGTAAAACAGCGACAGGAAGCTGGAGTCAGCTCAGTCTGTTGGGAGGGGAAAGGGGGGGGAATGGGGGGAGAGGAAAGAACACACACATTGCTCAAGAAAAACCAACCTGAAGTGAGAGCAGGTATGGAGACCTGCCAGGCAGCGCATCGCCATCTGTAGTACTAAGGATGAACCACTCTGAGCGAGCAGATGTGGTTGCCGTGACTTTTAATTACAGTGCCCTTCACCTCCCAAAGTAACAGCTACTCGGTGTGAAATAAAGGATGGGCCGGTATAACCCCCTTGTCTCTCTCTTTTTCCCCCCCCCCCACCCGCCCCCGCTCTCCCTGCCGGAAACTTGCCCAACATTTCGCCCTGCCAGGCCTCGCGCTTGCGAGGCGAGTGCTCTAACCAGAGCTACAGGACTCCACGTGTACTGTGAAACGCATCGACTGTGTGATTTCTGGGGCGAATATGGCAGCCAACGGGGAAACTGCTGTGTGTAATTACAAACAGCCGTGAAGTGAATGAGCGAAGTTATCGAGGAATTGTTGGCCAGGACACCGAGAGAAACTCCCGTCTCTTTTCATATAGCCCTGCAGGATCCTTAACGTCAACAACAATACAATGGCCTTCACACAGGGTAGCGTCCAAGAGCGCTTCACAGTGGTGAAGCCAAGGGAGGGGGCAATCAAAAGAGGTCTTTAGGCGGGAGGGAGGGGACAATGAGGAGGGGTTGAGGGAGAGAGTTCCAGAGCGTAGTGGCTGAAGGCACGGCCACCGATGGTGGAGCGGAGAGGATGAGGGAGAACTAGAACAAATGTCCACCTAAACAGGCAGACGGTTTGACATCTCATCTGAAGGACGGCACCTCCGAGAACGCAGCACCACCCACCCCCCGCAGCCCATGTCAGGCTAAACTGGGGGCTTGAAACCACAACCTTCTGACTCCGAGGCAAGAGTGAGCCACCAATTGAGCCTGACTAATGCACCAAACGACTTACAGTCTCAGTACTGTAAGGTTCGAGGATAGTAATTTATCAATTGTATGTGGGTGTGTGTCAGGGTTGGCGTGGGGGGCTGGGGGAGCTGCCAAACAGAACCAATTCAAATTAAATGGGTGGAGTGTGTGTGTGTGTGAGTGGGTGTGTGTGTGTGGGTGTACGTGTATGTATGTGGGTGTGTGTGGGTGTGTGTGAATGGGTGTTTGTGAGTGGGTGTGTGTGTGTGGGGGGGGGGTGTGAGTGTGTGTGTGTGTGTGTATGTGGGTGTGTGGCTCCCATACCTTATGTGCCATTTTCAGCTCTTGTTTGACACTCTGGATCTGGTTGCGGGATTCGACCAGTTTGAGGTTGGTCGCACAAAGCTTTTCCTGAAGGGCTTTGACCTCGGGGTTGTCAGACTGTTGAGGGCAATCAGCAGAATTTCATATTGATCAACTTCTGGTCAGAGAGTCTCCAAAAACAAGGCAGACTGTTGAACTATAACTGCACCCGAACGGAAAAATACAACTGTTATATATATATAAAAAAACATTGTAGAATTCCTGAGTTACCTTCAACTCCGACCATGGTTGTAGCAAAGGTAAGTGAGGGAGGAGCTGTGTGACATTTTAATTGTGGTCAGTGCAGAAAAGTGGCAACAGATGATGGCAAATGAGATATAATAATAAAAATAATAATCCCTGCAATTTTTTTAGCTCCTTCTCATGCCATGGAAACACCATAAAGCAATTCACAAGATTTCTACTGTGAATTGTAGAAACTGTGAACAATATAAACACATAATGGGATGGGGAAAGCTGAGGTGGAGTCCTGTAGCCTTCTGTAGACCAGTGGTTAGAGCACTCGCCTCGCAAGCGAGAGTCCCGGGTTCGGTTCCGGCAGAGTGAAATGTTGGGCAAGTTACTCCACGTGCCTGTTTACCCAGCAGTAAGTAGGGTCCAGTTGTTAGTCGATTGGTGGATCACTTTACCGGGGGGTAATAATTCCTTAAAAAAATAATAATAATAAATTGGTCACTCAATCCACGACTGTCTGTGAGACCCTGCTGTGCAGGTTAGATTGCCTGGAAGTTACACCCACAAAATACACAGTCAATCCACTTTACAGTACAGTCTGTGAAGGGCGATTTGATAAGAGGCTATTTCAAATGCAAGGATTATTATTATTATTAATAAAGTGATCTGCAAAGTTTTATTGTGAATTGTAGTGACTCTGTATTTAAGATGAACAATGTAAACAGGACAGGAAAAGGTAGAGGGTATAACGTCTTAGTTGCTATTTAAACTGACCAGTAATCCATCCTTTGTCTTGGGAGAGAGATCTTTGGTGACTCGTGGCATTGCTTCTGTAGAACCGTGTGACTGACTGTTTGTTAGAGCAATCTGGAGCTGTAAAAAAACCAACAACAATGCTACAATAATTTGACTGGGACAAACATCAAAGGAATCAATGAGACGATTGGGATCATTAAACCATTGGGATCTCACCTCAACCCACGTGATATCTCAGGCTCTGCCAGTTTAGCGTTGGACAAAGGTCTGGAAGATTTGGGGGTTTCAATCACAACAAAACAAGACCATATCCATTTGACCATAACCTTCCAGAATGTCTATCCTGCTGTCTCCCCATTTCAGCATCAAATTATTTTCTCTGTCAGTGCAATAGTACAATAGCAACAACAAATTACATTTGTAAACGAGAGGACGTCCCAACGCACTGGACAGTCAAGGATTTGCACCTGAGCTGGGGGTTGGGATCAGGAGGGGTGGAGGGCAGAAGTCGGAGGGTGCGGTTGAAGAGGAGGGTCTTGAGAAGGTTCCTTGAAGGAGGAAAGGTGGGAGCGAGGCAAAGGGACTGTGAGTCGGAGTTCTAAAGATTGGGAGCAGAAAGGCTGAAGGCCCGACCGCCGATGGTGGGGCGGTCAGGGCGGGGGAACGAGGAGCAGGCTAAAGTCCGCTGAGCGGACACATGCATCCTGTGTGCAAGAAGCATTGCCGACCTCCTTCCTTAATGGCTCGGCAGTGCTTTGGCGTGTGGGTGTTGGATACTGAGTAAGGGAGAAAGAAAATTTAGGTTTTATGGTGAGTTACAAAGGGCGTGAGGTGGAGAGATACAGGGAAGGAGCTCCAGAGGTCAGGACCACAGTGACTAAAAGACCAAGTTGAGCAGGTGGTCCATGTTCACAGCAGATCCTTGTTATCTCTCCAACAAGGCCAGAATGGTGTCCCTCTCTCAACCCGTTCCCAGACACTGCAATCATTTCATCCGCCACAGAAACACAAAGAGCCGAGTGAATGAATTTCAGCCATCAATGGACCGAGTGCGCTTCCTGGATCAGACAGGACATGACACCTCGAAATGAAAAACCCAGTGACCTGACAGCGAGAGACCTGAGTTCAATTCCAGGCAGAGGGCGAAACCTTGGGCAAGTTTCCTTACTCCACACAGAGCCTAATAATAATCCCTCCAAAACCAAAAACAATAATAAATTGGTCATTTTCAATCTACGACTGTTTGTGGGACATTGCTGTGCGCAATTGGCTGCCGCGTTCGCCCACAAATATACAGTCAATTCACTTTACAGTGTGTTCTGTGAAGCGCTTTGGGAAGTCCTCTCGACGTGAAAAGCGCTATATCAAATGCGATTACTATTATTATTATTATTTAAAGCATCAGCTGAGCTCCCATTGTGTCTGCACTGGTGTCTGCTCCCCAATTAAGCCAATTAAGCCAAAGGTGTCCTTGGATGGCAATGGTGACAATCTTCATTGCTCTCACTCACTCACTCACATACACACGCACACACACAGAGCAATAGCTCTGAGAGACGAATGACTGATTGATCATTGGAACTGTACACACTGTCTCGTTGGGCGGGTTGTAAAGAGGACTATGCTGCACGAACCTCCTTCTCGAGCTCCCGCACTTTGCTGTTGAGCTGCTTCACTTTGGTTTTGTTGCTCTCAGTCTCCACCACCAGTTCACGGTTCCTCTTAGACAGTTCCACTATTTTGGTTGCAGCCACGTCACCAGCTATGCCTGCTGTCCCTGTGCCATAATCACACACTGAGATTACTGATCAGTCAGCACTGAGATGCTTTCCTGCGTGAGAGGCGCTATATAAATGCAAGTTGTTGTTGTACCTCAAACCGTACATTTTGCTCCCCAATTGAGCTATTCAATTGCTGTGCGCAATTGGCTGCCGCGTTTCGCCCACAAATTCACTTTTACAGTATATTCTCAGAGACGTGATGAGGCGCTGTATCAAATGCAAGGATTATTATTATTATCGTTTACGCCAAAGCTCTCCTTTGATGACAGTGGTGACATCTTCATTGCTCCCCCACACCCTCTCTCTCTCTCTCTCTCTCTCCCCCAAACTCTTCCCAGAAAGTGAACGACATTAATCCATCCAGTATCAGCAGAAGCGAGCAAGCAGTGGGAGGAGGAGGGAGATGAAGAAACTGGAATATCTTCCAATAATAACTTTCAAAAGGGAATTGAATATATACTTAAAAAGGAAAAAGATTGCAGGGCTATGAGGGGAGGGGGCCTCATTCGATAGCTCTTTCCAAGTGCCGGCAGATATACGATGGGCCGAATTGCCTCCTTCTGTGGTGTAAAGTTCTATGAAGTAAGAGTATCTCAGCCCCAGTGCAACACTTTGTTGAAATACAGAGATAATAAGACTGCCCTGTTGAGTCCCGACAGCTGGTAAACTTTTTTTTTTATTCACAGCTTCTCTTCCAGAAACTGAACGATATTAATCCATTTAAGTGTCAGCGGAAGCGAGCCAGCAGGAGGAGGAAGAAGGAGATGAAGAAGCTGGGATAGGTGGGGAGCCCCATCCCTTGCCTAACCTGACAGCTGCAGCAGGAGAGAAGTCGGCAAAAAATAGCTGATCGGCAGATAGTGAAGGGGAGAGCCACTGCTGGTACACAGAGCACTCCGGGAAGGAAGGACAGCGAGTTGTTTGCCCGCATCGCAAAAGGATCCTAAATGATTGACTCATTGTCGGTAGGAATTTAGCCGGAGTTTAACGGCATTCATCCCGTTGAGCGTAAGAGAATTGGAAATGAAGGGGAGGGAGTGGGTGCTAAGAAGAACGGACACAATAATACGTTATTATTGATAAATCTACAGAACCGTCAGAGGCCAATACAGTACTTGGGCAAAGGGCAAAGCAATCATTGGGATACAACAGCAGTGGAACAGAGTAAAGGCTAAAAGATGTAATACTTTTGCTGTATAAGGCAGCAATCAGATTCCATCTGCAGTGCCGTGTGGATTTCTGGTTATGTATTCGTAGGAAGGGTATCTACCAAGACAACCATCTGCCTTTATATAGCGCCCTTCACGCAGGTCAGTGTCTCGGAGAGTTTATCTGGGGCGTTTGAGAAGGTATGAGTTGTTGAGGTGTATTAATTGAGTTGCCAAAGTTGGATTGTAGGCAAATTGTTTTCCAGATGGCTTTCGCCAACCTCCACACACACCCTGCCCAGGGGTGAACTCTGTATCTCCATCACCCCAGCCCTCGCCAGACTCCACTGGCTCCCCATCACCGAACAGATCGATTTTAAGATCCTCTCACTCGTCTTCAAATCCCTTCGTTCCCTGGCACCTCCCTACCTCTCCGACCAGCTTTCTCCCCCAACGCACCTCCGTCATTGGTTATTGGTGGCTGCACTTTCAGCCACTACGCCCCGAAGCTCTGGAACACTCTCCCTCAATCCCTCCGCCTTGGCCCCATCCTTCCTGATCTTCAGTTTGTGCTTGAAGACCTTCCTCTATGGTCACCTGCCCCCAGGCCCGGAGTCGTGTTCATCCACTGTCAAGTGCTCTGGGCTCCTACCCTGGGTGAGGGGCGCTAAAACAATGCAAGTTGTTGTGGCTGTTGTCCTAGTGACCTCTTACCTGCGAGAGCAAGTCTCTCCTCTTCCCGTTTCTTTTTCAGGTGCTTGATTTCGAAGTCCCTCTCGTTCAGCAGTTTGTAGAGTCTCCCGTTCTCGTCCAGCAGTTCCCTCACCTGTCCCCGCAGCTCCTCATTCTCGTTTTGCGAGATCCTAAACAAGGGCAAGGCACAGGATTCCCATCATTTCATCATCTCTGCTTCATTCCTACCCTGAGGAATTAAGCTACAGGGAATCCTGTAGCTCAGGGGTTAGAGCGCTCGCCTCAGAAGCGAGAGGACCCGGGTTTGATTCCCGGGCAGGGCAAAACATTGGGCAAGTTTCCTTACTCCACACACACGCCTCTGTTTACCGAGCAGTCAGCAGGAACCCGCTTGTTAGTCGATTGGCATCTTTTCCACGGGTAATAATAACCCCTTCAAAAAAAAATAATGACAATTTGGTCACTCAATCCACGACTGTCTGTGGGACGCTGCTGTGCGCAATTGGCTGCCGCATGTAACCCACAAAATATAGTCAATCCACTTTACAGTATAGTCTGTGAAGTGTTTTGAGACATTTCAATGACGTGAGAAGGTGCTATATTAAATGCAAAGGATTTTATATTTTATGTTCAACCTTTGCATCTTCTGTGAATATCATATTTTATCTAGATTTCTCAGTAAAATGAATACTGTGAGGCTCATAATTGTGAGTTCGGCAACAGAAGCCCAAGCAGGAGAGATAGGAAAGCAAAGTGCTTTAAACAGTAAACATGAGCAGCATCTTCTGGACATCAAAAACATTACAACTTAATAATAACAACAATCCTGGCATTTGATACAGCGCCTGATCACGTCTTCGAGACGTCTCAAAGCGCTTCACAAGGTACACTGTAAAGAGAATTGACTGTACATTTTGTGGGCGAAACGCGGCGGCCGATTGCGCACAGCGGGGTCCCAAATTTCACCCCAAATTTGCCCAGGTTTAACAATCTGAATAACAAGGCCAAAGAAGACCAAGGTCCATCTAGTTCGGCTTCCACCATCCTGTCAGTCGCTTGACATGACCTGTCCCAAACAATATATCCCGAGATATTATTTTCTGGCAGAAAATCGATCTCATGTGTTCTTGAAACAAACAACACTTTCCCATCTACTTCTGCTCCATAGGGAGCCTGTGCCAGAAGTTTACTACTCGGAAGGCATAAAGCAGGAAATGATGAAAGGCCATTTAGTTTTCTTCCCTCCCCAGACTGTATCGTAGACTCTATATTGCTCCGTGCCCTCTGGGAGACAACAAATTAACTTCAAGAAGACAAAGCTGTGTGAAATTGCTCACCGAGACCCAGTGTAATTCAAACAGAAGTTCGGGATATTAATGCAATTGTACAATTCAGCATTTCTTTCCAACAGGTAATTCATCAATACTCCCGGAGGCAATACGATATAATTCGGATTTATAGAGCACTTTTCATGTCGGGTTGATGTCTCAAAGCACTTTAACGCAGTCGTCTGCAAAGGATCTGAAGAGGGTGGGAGGGCTGGAAAGATGAACGAAAGTGCCGTCAAAGAGGCAAGGCGGGCCTCGAGATTGTGGAGGGAGAGGGCCAGTCAGACAGACGTTGCGATGGAGTTCCAGAGAGCGGGGGGGGCAGCGTGGCTAGACTCCAGCGGGTTACCCCCACCGCGCACCCCTGGGGTCCTCAAGCCTTGGGTCGGTGGGAGGCTGAGGAGTTCGGACCGGCAGGAGAGAAGACGTTGGCTTCCCTACAATCCCATACGTCGTGGAGCCCCTGTAGCTCAGGGGTTAGAGCCCTCGCCTCGCAAGCGAGAGAGAGGTCCTGGGGTTCGATTCCCGGGCGGGTCAGGGCGAAACCTCGGGCAAGGTTCCTTGCTCCCGGTTGTTAGTCGATTGGCAGATCGCTTTTCCGGGGGGAGGGGGATTAATAATAATAATAATAATAATAATAAACCTGAAATAAAACAGAACAATAATAATTCACTTCACTGCGCGGCTGTGTGTGTGTGTGTGTGTGTGCGGGCGGTGGGGGGCGGTGGTGGGGGGGGATTGACTTTACGGACGGAGTGAAGTCCCCGTGAAGCGCTTCGAGACGTCTCTCGAAGACGTGACGAGGCGCTGCGTCAAAGGCCGGGATTAATAACTATCATTGTTAGGGATTATTACTGATTATCTATCCCCGGGAGACGGTACGGTCCCGGGAGCGCGGGTTACCTGCTGCCCGCCCGGGGCACGGTCCGCGGGGACGTCAGCTGCAGGTCCATGTCATCGCTGACTGCGAGGCTGAGGGACGGTCCCTCCTGGCCATGGCCATGGCTCTGGCTCTCCATCATCTGCTGCTGCTGCTGCTGCTGTTGTTGTTGTTGTTGTTGTTGCTGCTGCTCCTCCTTCTCCTTCTCCTTCTTCTTGGCCGCCATCGCCTCCATCCTCTTCCGCTGCTGCTGCTGCAGCGCCTGGAACTGCAGCTTCAGGTCCTCCGTCACCTGCTGGTCCCCCTCCATCTGGACCCCCGCCTCGCTTCCTCCCTCCCTCCCTCCCTCGCTCCCTCCCTCCCTCGCTCCCTCCCTCCCTCCCTCCCTCGCTCGCTCCCTCACTCCCTCGCTCCCTCACTCCCTCGCTCCCTCACTCCCTCGCTCCCTCCCTCACTCCCTCCCTCCCTCGCTCCCTCCCTCCCTTCCTCTGTCTCTCCCTCTATCTCTCTCTCTCCCTCCCTCCCTCTGTCTCTCCCTCTATCTCTCTCTCTCTATCTCTCCCTCTGTCTCTCTCCCTCTGTCTCTCTCCCTCCTTCTGTCTATATCTCTCCCTCTATCTCTCTCCCTCTCCCTCTATCTCTCCCTCTCTCCCTCTATCTCTCCCTCTCCCCTCCCTCCCTCTGTCTCTCCCTCTATCTCTCTCTCTCCCTCCCTCCCTCCCTCTGTCTCTCTCCCTCTCCCCTCTCTCTATCCCTCTATCTCTCTCCCTCTATCTCTCCCTCTCTCTCTCTCCCTCTGTCTCTCTCCCTCTCACGCCCTCTCTCTATCCCTCTATCTCTCCCTCCCTCCCCTCTCCCTCTGTCTCTCCCTCCCCTCTCCCTCTCCCTCTGTCTCTCCCTCCCTCTCCCTCTCTCTCCCCCTCAACAGCTTCCAGAAGCCTCTCTGTGCCTGTGTGTGTGTGTGTGTGTGGGTCGCGCGGTTTGTAGCCCAAACACGAGCCCAAAAGTAGCGCCGCCGCCGCCTGTAACGAGCCGGAGACCCCCATCCCCCCCCACCCCCTCCGACGTGAGGGAAGGTCAGCGAGAGGCCAACCCGTGTCAGGGGACGTTATGGTACATATATTTTTTAATAATAATAACAACAAATTAAGGAAAAAAAAGTTTTTTTTCCCGTTCGAAGCGAAACCCGCCCAATCGGGCGTGAAAACCGCCCATTTTGGGCGCGGAAAGGGCCCCGCTTTGGGCGTGAACACCGCCCACTTGGGCGTGAAACCCGCACCCACCCCCTTCCGATGGCTGAGCTGCGACGCGGCGTCTCCTGGCAACGGTAACCGAGGGAGACCGGGCCCCGCCCACTCAGCCGGGAGATTTGGGCGGGGTTCGCGGGTTTCCCGCCCCCGAGTGGGCGGGGTTCGCGCCCAAACGGGCGGTTTTCACGCCCAACAGTGGTGGAGAGACAGAAAGAGGCAGAGGGAGAGGGGGAGAGAGAGAGAGAGAGAAGGGGGTGTGGGGGGGGGAGAGGGATGGAGTGGGGGACCAACAGTGACCGAGGACCTCAATTCCCGGCCTCTCCTCTCCTCTGATACTTGAATAACTAGAAATAATAATCAATCAATGAATCAATCAATGAATCAATCAATGAATCAATCAATGAATCAATCAATGAATCAATCAGTCAATCAATCAAAATATTCCTGGCCTTCGACCCGGCGCCTCGTTCCCCCCTTCGTCGGGACGTCTCAAAGCGCTTCACCGGACCCGCTTGTCGAGCGTAGCGTAGTGACTGTGCGTTTTTTGGTGGGCCAAAGGACGCCCAGCGAGGTCCCCGCCAAGAGTCGCGGATTTTGAAGCGACCAAATTATTACTATTATTATTGTTATTATTGGGGGGGAAAAAAAAGCGATTCCCACCCCCCCCCCCCCCCCCCCAATCGAGTTCCTATTGACCGCCCCAGGCGCGCGGAGTCAGGAAACTTGGCCAATGCAGCCAATTGCATATTATTTATACAGTATTACACTCCCCGTGTCCACAAAGTCCTGTTACCCCCCCCTCCCCACCAATGTGTGTGTTTGTTCTTCTTAAAACACAGCGCACTTGACCAACAACCGACACGTGCGGAAGAACGATTGATCGTTGTGTGTAGAAGTTACCGCGTTGCACTCAGTACGTTCAACGGTATTGAGCGACGTCTGGAAGAGGAACGTGAGCGCCGTCGTTTTCGTGACCAGTCTCGCATCGCTGTCTTGCGACAAAGGGTAAGAGGACTCTGTGAATACCCTGTAGGTGGGATGCACGGAAATCTCTGTTTGGTTTGGATACTCGTAAACACAGGTGACAGGTTTCCGCGCGTCTAAGACACCCGACTGAGACCCCCACCACCCCCCCACCCACAAAAAAAGTATGAGGTGGTGGGCGTAACGGCTAAGCAGGGGTCCTTGCTGAAATGCAAACGTGTGGATAGCGGCTGCAGATAGAATCAGGCTTAGCTCAGATCGAAATCGTTATATTATTTACAGATTACTGACTTATTTTACTATTGTTGAAATATATAGTTATATGATTTATATGACGTATTGCTGAGGGCTGTTATTGGCGCATATTATTTATGACATTTTATTGAAGTGGTTATATTTTTGATTCAGTCGTTATATATACTATTACTACAAAAGGAATTGTCCCGTTCATAAAAAAAAGGGTCGCTTGATTTTATAGAGAGGGGGGGGGATGACATTCCTGATGTGGAGCACGCGTTCAACTCCGTAAGTAAATGACTCTCAAGTCCCCGAGACTATCTGTAGGATTGACGGTAAATTATCTCACGACCCAGACAATCTTTAGGAAGTTGGAAGATAAACTTAGCCGTCACCGTGAAGCTTCTCCGGGGACCTTTTTGAATGGGATAAGTTCTCAGCGGATCCGACTGGAGAGAGAGAGAGAAAAAGAAACACAACCATGTCAATACATCAAACACAACATGGAGCAACTGTCAATAAGAGAAATTCCTCTCTTACAATCTTTAGTATTATAAGCCTTCTCTTTTCACACATCACACACAGTGGCCAGCTCGGTCTAGTTGAGCATTAGACTTCTGGATGCAATACAGCATTATATTTGTATAGCGCCTTTCACGTCGGGAGGACGTCCCGAGGTGCTGGATGAAGGAAATGCCAGCTTGGTCCACTCAACCTTTCATCCAGGATCTTAATAAAATGGGACGCTAGATGTCATTGTATTTTCCTTGGGAAGGGAAGGGAAGCAGCAATATCTCTGGTTCGATGCTGACAACATCCAGCAAAGCAACCCAAGGTATGATTAACCTCCTAGTGAATCTTTGGGAGTTGCAGACATGCCCTCGAGCGCGAGCCCAAATTCTCACAGAGGTTTGGACAAGCGTGACGAACCTGAGCGCTTCCTTGAAACCTGGAAGACGCCAGTTACCACTGAGCTGGACATAGACACAAATAAAGACATACCATAACAGTAAATATCACCTTTATTAGCTGTACAGCAAGACAGAATTTACAGCAACTCGTAAAACATGGCGACAGATATTGCACAAAAATATAATCTGTTCAAGCAAAGTGATAACGGAAGAGAAATATGTGTGGCATGATAATTATCACCTGTAACAATTACCTGTGATATCAACTGTGATAGTTTCATTCCATTTTCCCGGATCCCTATTATTTACTAGTATAGCTGGTCAACAAAGGTCTCTCTCACTAACCTATTAAAAGATTATTTCAATTGGATTTTGTAAAGTATAAGATGATCATTGGCGTTTCAGGCCACAACCATCTTATGATTATTGTTTAAATAAACCTCTCTTTCAAAGGGTGGAAGGTGGAAACAACTTAAATACAGGAGGGCTTTAATCTGGTTCTATCTGGTACCGATATCCTTTGGGAAGGCTGTGAATGAGTGACCTATCCGCCCACTCTCGACCTTGCGAATAATGTTGCGTTTAATCTCGCGCTTTATCGCATTGTCGAACCGTCTCAAAGCACTTTCAAGGATTCACAGTAAAGGGAATCACTGCGTATTGCTAGTCAAATGTGACAGCTAATTTGCATAGATCAATGTCCCACAATAGTTAGACTTTGGACTAGTTGCACCTAAAATTATTGCTCTCGAATTCAAAACTGCAGCCAGGGGGCAGAATCTATAGTTCCGTATCAAAATAATCCCCAATGACTTTGCACAAATACATAGGAACAAGGAAAGCCTGAACCGGAGCCTGTTCTACCAGTTTATTAGTTGCTCGGATCTTTTAATCCCGATACGTTTTGCCGTACTCCTTCATAATAATTAATGGGCATTAAAAGAATAATCCAGGATATGACTGTAGCAAAAATAACCCCACCTAAGATTGTATTCCATTGCACAGGTCGTACATGTTGTAATGGCCCTTTTGCTTATAAGTTTGCTCAAGGGAATTCTTTTAAAATCTTCGGCATTTAAAAATTCGTTCCGAGCGCTCACATTGCCCGGTGAGTACAAGAACATGTTAAGACTTCACACGTGGTCAGACCTTGGATGCTCTTTCCTTGCTGGAAAAGACATGTTCCAAAAGACAGAATTTTCAATTTCCTTAAAATGACACGACACAAAAAACATTGGGTTCCACATCAAGCACCTAATGAAGTCCTCAGCGGGTGAACGGAAGTGCTGTCCGACTCCCAAAGTATAAAATGTGAGAAGATCATTATGATGTTCCAGACCACACACACCCTACCAGACAGGATTCTCCCTCCCGCCCACCTCCCAATCTAAAAGCACCAGCGCAAAAACGTCCTGAACAATAATGCCCTGAACAATTCTGCATCTTTTCCCCAATTAACTACCTGTTAATTGGGGAAAAGATGCAGAATATTCATTATCTGACTCTGAGAAAATATCCCTCCTCCCCTCTCGCAGAACATAAACCGTTGTGGGACAGGTTTAAGATTGCAAAAGGCGATTTCAGGAAATAATTCTTAATGACTGAGGCTGTTTTTTGGGGGTCTGCTGTTGTATTTAATAATCCAGCTTCTTGCTATCATTGAAGAATGGCAGAGTGGGTATTCAGCAAGGATGAGATCAAATGGGCCAAAGGGCCTTCTTCAAACCAACCTCTCATGATCTTCTCACGTCAGCCTTTACCTGCGACACTTTCCAATTTAAACCACAGGCCTCCAGTTTCTCCGCTAACACAGGTATAAATTGTTCATCAGAAGCAGTGCTTTACAGCTGACTGGTTGGATGCGTGACTCCCTTTTCCTTTAGTATCAGAGGTTAGGGTTGCAGGTACAAAAGTCATCATGATTACCCAATGGCCTGTGCTGTGCTGGTGTTATCAACTCTAATCCCTGCTCCACCTCTATATATGTTCGCCCATAGCTTCAACACATTTACTAGCCACATTAACACTTTTTTTTAAAAACACTTAAGCAGCATTAATTTACTGTACGTCTAATCTTTGAAGGAAAGGGAATGTAAAGCTTGAGTGGGCTTTAGGAGCACAATCTGCGCATGATCAGGAATGGATGATTGCTGAAATAAACAATGTCTAAATAACGTGAAGCTGACTGGTTGTCTGGCCAAACACAAGCGAGCCAACATTGAATGCAAGATGGTCACTTTGCCCTCCAAACATCCCCCCCCCACCCCCCACCACCCGACTGACATGAGAGGCTTATAACAACCAAGATCAGTAAAGCTGAGTCAGTAACATTTCCAAAATATCAATTAAAATAGGATCCTCATGAGCAACGATTCACAATCAAAGTCCTCGCATTTGATATAGTCGTGGAAGGGTCTCAAAGAGCTTCACAGGATTTACTGTAAAGTGCATTGACGAGGGATTTTGTGAGTGAACTTGGTAGCCAGTTTGCTCACAGCAACATCTCACGAACGGCCAATGACCGATTTTTGGCCGGGGGGGAATTGTCGGTCAGGACACCAGAAAGCTTTGCTAAATAATTTGATGCGAGGAGCGTGGCGGTTACTGCTACAAAGCACCCCGATGAGGGACATTAATTTTAATTTGGGTGTTTCACTGTAGTTTATCTAGTTTGCAGCCCACCCAAAAAACCTTTTTGGGTGCAATTAGCTGCATCCAGGATTGTGACACGCTATTGAGGGCCGCCCGTGAAACGGTTGATTCCCCCCCCTCCCACCCCCTTATAAACGAGTTTGGTCGTGATTGATTCCAAATGGAACGAAAAAAAAATGTACTCTGTGAAATGTAGTTTGAACAGACAGATTCTCTCAATACCGAGGAGCTCACAAAGTGAGGTACTAGTTTACGTCCGAAACACACAACTGCAACTAAAATAAAAGTTTTAAATATCTGAAGAGCATTTATATAAATAAAGGTGAAAGGAAACAAAAATTCCCTAACACCCCAATATATATGGCATCCCTAATACCAATCTCAACAGTGCAGAATCCAACTTCACTTCTCGGCCACAGCCTTGGCATTCTCTTTTGGCTTCACAATGTATTCTCTGTACATTGAGTAGAGAACTCCTGCAACACAGAAAGAGGGGGGGGGGGGGGGGAGAAAGAAAAAGGTTAACTTGCCCCAGTTTTACCATCTCCCACGATTGCATTTTTAATCCCTTTTACAAATCAAAGATCTGACCCTACGAAACATGTATGTACTAAGGATGAAAAACTACAGTTCTTGCTCGTTTCAGAACGGACCAATTTTAAGCTCCCGGCTCCTTTCAAATCTCTTCACACCCCGAAGAGATGTGAGACCTCACCACCGCTCTGATCTTCTCACACGCCAGTCCTCCACCCCACCACCTTCGCTTAGACGGCACAGGTCTGCTGCACCGTTCCTTGTACCCTCCACAAATGGCAGCCGCGCATTCAGCCACTGTGCTTCCCTTTTGTTTTGCTCCCTCTCTGCCCATCTTCACATCACACCTGAAGACTTTCCGCTTCAACCGTGCCATTAGTTACTTCGCCTCCCCCACCTTTCCGGCTCGGTATCTCGCCACAGCGCTGTTAAGCGCTCAGTGTTGTGAACCGTGTGAAGAGCGTTATATAAATGTAAGTAGCTGTTGCTGTTAAAAGCCAAAGATCGGAACTACTATTACCTATAGTCATTGCTCCCACAACACAGCTTTGAGCTGCCACTCGCATGTGGATGAGATGCACCGACATTTTTGTGTTCCCTCTGCTCTTCAGTTTGAAGAGTCCATAGCCCACCACTGCGGCAAACCCAGCTATACCTGTGTGTAAAAAAAAAAGAGGGAGCTTTGTTACTTCTCTACAGAGCAAGTTGGACCGTTTTCTCTTCACAACAACTTTCATAGGGCATGAAGTGTGGATGAAAGACGGTAGCCAATTGCGCACAGCAGCGTCCCACAAATAACCGTGGATCGAGCGACCGGGTTATTACTTATTTATTTATTTATTTGAAAGGATTATCGCCCCCGGAAAAGTGATCCACCAATCGACTAACGGCCGGTTCCTACTGACTGGTTCCAAACAATCTGCAAAGAAGTTTTATGTTTTGCTGCAATAATACAGTAACACCCAAAATAACTCTGAGCAGTGATTATAAGGAAGTGCTGAGTCACACGGGGTGAGTCACTAGCGAGAGGAACTGCCTAGTCACTCAGGGTCAATTTCGATGCGTCGCCAAAGAAATTCAGAAATAAAGCATTTTCCACAGCGTTTAGAAAAATCTAAAACTCTACCCCAACGCCACCTTATATTTTTTTTTGCAGCGCACATCTTAAAAGTACTTCACAAACAGACACCGGGACCATTCTATAATTCAAGTCAAGTGCCATCACCGCTCAGAGCAGTTTCGAGTGGCACGCCGTCATATTCGGGATCCAAGCAAAATGTAATAGTCCCTTAAAAGAAAAATTGGGTCACTCAGTCCACGACTGTCTGTGGGAGGGACGCTGCTGTGCGCAACTGGCCGCCAAGTTTCGCCCACAAAATACACTTGATTCACTTTACGGCGTATCCTGTGAAGCGTTTTGAGACGTCTCGAAGAGGCGATGAGGCGCTGTGTCAAACGCAAGGATTATTATTATGCTCATTCCCGACAAAAGTTGTAATAATAATAATCCTCGCATTTGGTATAGCGCTTTTCACGTCGGGAGGACGTCCCAAAGCGCTTCACAGAACCTACTGCAAAGTGAATTGACTGTATATTTGTGGGCGAACGCGGCAGCCAATGGCGCACAGCAATGTCCCACAAACAGTCGTAGATTGAAAATGACCAATTTATTATTGTTTTTGATTTTGGAGGGATTATTATTAGGCTCTGTGTGGAGTAAGGAAACTTGCCCAAGGTTTGGCCCTCTGCCTGGAATTGAACTCAGGTCTCTCACTTGCAAACCGAGTGCTCTAACCACTGAGCTACAGGACTCCAAAGGACTCCGAAGTAGCTTTACTAATGCCTGGTAATTGAACACTGAAACTCCAGAAGGAAAGTACGTGCACATCACGCGCACGTCGGCTTACGTCACTGTCGGGGTGCCAGCAACTCTACTGCGCGTCCAGCAATTGCTTGTTCAACATCATTGTCTCATTTCTTTTCATTCGGCAAAACAATAATTTGCATCTCAAAGCACTTCACTCACCGACCAGTGGAAATAATTTCTCCCTCTGGGCTATTGTGGCCGAGCGGGAACCTGAGCTGGGGGTGGGGGGGGTGGGAGGGGGGGGGGTGAGGGTGACAGTCAGGAAGATGGAGATTTTTCAATTGATCAGGGGTTTTGATGGTCGAGAGGGAGATGTTATTTCCGCTGGGCGGTGAGTCAGTGACTGGAGGGACTGACTGGAGGGCATGAACTTAATGCAGCTGACAAACAAGGAAATGGGATGAGATGGAGAATTTTTTTTCCCACCCACACAGAGTTCCTGGAATATGGAATCCCCTGCCTAGAGTGATGGTTGAGGCATAATCCATGTTGGCTTTCAAAAGGGACTAGAGAGATGTCTAAAAAAAGGAGTGAGCTACAGGGGTACAGGGAACAGGCAGGTAAATGTATGGCCAAAGGGAAAAATCTTTGGTATTATTGTGTGAGGTTTAAATCCAAAACGAGGAGACATATGAAAAGCAACTTACCAATAGGAACAAATGGGGACTCCTTGGATTTTCTGAGAAGTTTTGATGTCTGGCTGTCATCGTTGGTAAAAGTAGGAAGGATGGCTGTGTTGCTTGAAGACATGATTGCTGTGAACATTGAAATGAAGTGAATTTGAACAGTGAACACGAGTGATCTTAACAGTTTTAACAATATATACATTTAGTACAGAGACTTTTACATCGGGAGGATGTCACAGGCTACACTATGAAGTGAGGTGACTGTGTTTTTTGGCGGGTGGTCTTAAACAGCGCCCTAGACGTGTGGCAGAGTCTTGGGGTGCTTAACAGTAACAGAGCCTAACACCGAGCCGGTTTGGGGGTGGGGGGGGGGAGGTGGGGATGGTAGGAAGTGACTGTAAACACGCTCAAAGTAGAATATCTTCGGGCTTGATCTGGAAATAAAAGCGGAAGGAGGGGGCAAGGCGGAGGGATTGAGTGCCCAAGCTTTGGGGTATAGTCGCTGAAAGTATGGCCGCTGGTGATGGAGGGGAGGAGACGAAGGAGTAGGGAGAAAGCAGATCGTAAAAGTAGGGAGGTGCCAGCGGCCTGAACCGATTTGTATACGAGTGAGTCACATATCACGGGAGTGAAACCGTCTCCTCGTCAATCACTTTGCAAAGTTGGATCCCTGCACTGCCCTGAGGTATGTGTGACGAGTTGCTTGAGCACCTGGGTTCGGTTTACAGGAATATCTCATTGCGTAATACTGGAATAAGGAACAAGGAACACAAACTGAGTCATTTGTGGGGGAATTTACGTGTTGTAATTAATAGTCGAGTCATCGGGGATAGGTTACGCCACAGAACTACAAAGTCCCGATTGATTTCAAGAACCTCATAATTGCTTATAAATGAATTAACGCTCTAACGTTTAAATGTAATCCCTATTCTCTGCTTACACCCCACTCCACTACCCGCCCTTTTGCTGCTCTGCAAATGCAGACTGCGAATTCACTGACAAAATCATTAAAGAATAATAATCCTTGCGTTTGGTATCGTGACAATGTCAAACGGCCTCAAAGAGAGTCACAGGGAATTGCGGTTAATAATAATAATAATAATAATAATCCTTGCATTTGATATAGCGCTTTTCACGTCGGGAGGACGTCCCAAAGCGCTTCACAGAACACACTGTAAAGTGAATTGACTGTATATTTGTGGGCGAACGCGGCAGCCAATTGCGCACAGCAATGCAGTTAAACTAACAACTGTGCGTCATGTGTGTGTGGTGTGTGGCGCGTGTGTGTGTGGGGGGTGTGTATAGGCAAATGCAGGAGTCAATCTATGCACAGCAATGTCTTACAAACAGCTGATAGACTTGAGCAATTTATCTGGAGGCACTTACTGACTTGTTGCAACATACCCACTGACTGGCAATGAATCGACGGGCATTTATTTAATCGGGTTTCCTTCCTGTTTCACTCAACATTCGCACGTTCGAAGTTAAATCTACGCTAACCAAAGATGTACGCAAGAACAGACCGCAAATCTTCCAGACACATTCAACTCAGTACAGCAGGAAATACGTGACGAGGTGTTTACGAAGGGGGAATTTACTCGAGGGGCAAGATTTTAAGAAAAGATCCAAGGCTGCGGAGTTGGGAGGAGGCGGACCTTAGATTTCAGATCGGACATTAACATCGGAGGTCCCATCTACGTGTTCAGGTGGACATTAAAGATCCCGTGACACTATTCAAAAGGAGAAGGGAGTTCCTCCAACTAGGCTTTGGCCAAACCATCCCCCAAATAAAATTGGCCATTCATTTCATGGCATCCGGGTCTACCTACAGAAACACCACATTAAAACCCTGTGAAGGGCTTTGGGCCTTCGCTCATGTAATAAGGCAGTATATTACATACAAGAATCATCATGGAGTGAACTCAGAACGCGATACTTTCAACAGTGAAACAACTCATCAAAAGGATTGTGGGTTTAGGAGGTGAACGGCAAATGGAGGACAGAGTAGATAGAGGAAGCAATATTTCTTTACAGGTGCAATCGACAGGAGGAAATGGGGTTAGTCACCAGGAAGGAGGAGGGGGGGGGGAGGGCTAGAACAGGAGATGTTAATAATAATAATCCTGACATTTGATACAGCGCCTTTTCCCGTCAAAATATCTTTCCTACAAAAGGCGGTGACTGTCTCTTTGCAGGTGACCCGTAGAAATTTACCACCAACGAAGGAAGCCGTTCCAACCCATCGCCACAACGATCCTCGGGTGTGATGGCCCGCGCCCGTCACGCCGGGAGGGCATCTCAAAATGACCGGGCGCAGCTTGGCGAGAGCCAAGGCTCGGGGGTGGGAGGGTGGGCGGGGGAGCCCGGAGGGTGGCGTTGGGGTAACTGCTGGGGGTCTAACCGTAGGGAGCACTGCTCCCCCGCTTTGAGACGCCTCGACCACACACGATGAGGCGCTCAATTAAACTCAGAAGTTTCCCTTAGGATCGCGTGAACTCAAAAGTCCAGACTTCGCTTAAGACCGTGTCATCTCAACAGGACCCCCTCCGCCCTATGCCGAGGGGAGGGGGGGGGGGGGGGAGGGGTGGGGGTGGGGGGGGGGTCTTGAACCCACAACCTTCAGACTCAAGAGGTGGGGGTGATATTGAGGCTGACGGTCACCCTGACAGAGAGAAGGGCCTGAACCTAAACCCCCGGGTGTGTGTGTGTGTGGGGGGGGTGGGGTGGGGGGGGGGTGGGGGGGGCTCTGGGAGGGGTGACCTCACCTTTAAGGGACACACAGCAGCTGAGGTCAGACACACACACACACACACACACAGGCACTGGGTCACCCTCCTCACACTCAAACACCATCGTGTCTCTCTCTGTCTCTCTCTCTCTGTCTGTCTGTCTCTCTCTCTCTGTCTGTCTGTCACTATCTCTCTGTCTATCTGTCTCTCTCTCTCTGTCTGTGTCACTATCTCTCTGTCTATCTGTCTCTCTCTCTCTGTCTCTCTCTCTGTCTGTCTGTCACTATCTCTCTGTCTGTCTGTCTCTCTCTCTCTGTCTCTCTCTCTGTCTGTCTGTCACTATCTCTCTGTCTGTCTGTCTGTCTCTCTCTCTGTCTCTCTCTCTCTCTGTCTCTCTCTCTCTGTCTCTCTCTCTCTGTCTGTCTGTCACTATCTCTCTCTCTGTCTGTCTCTCTCTCTCTGTCTCTCTCTCTGTCTGTCTGTCACTATCTCTCTGTCTGTCTCTCTCACTCTGTCTCTCTCTCTGTCTGTCTGTCACTATCTCTCTGTCTGTCTCTCTCTCTCTGTCTCTCTCTCTGTCTGTCTGTCACTATCTCTCTGTCTGTCTGTCTCTCTCTCTCTGTCTCTCTCTCTGTCTCTCTCTCTGTCTGTCTGTCTCTCTCTCTCTCTCTGTCTGTCACTATCTCTCTCTCTGTCTGTCTGTCTGTCTCTCTCTGTCACTATCTCTCTCTCTCTGTCTGTCTCTCTCTGTGTCTCTCTCTCTCTCTCTCTCTGTGTGTCTCTCTGTCTGTCTGTCTGTCTGTCTGTCTGTGTCGATGTGTGTGTCACTCACCCGCTCCGCCGGGAGGATTGAGGCGCCGCTGCTGTCGGTGTCGGTGTCGGTCGATGACTGAGCGCAGCCGCACGGACCAGACCAGCCCACGCTGACGTCACGCCCAGGCCGGCCCGCCCGCGCGCCGACTCTCAGACGTCACCAGTGCCCGCCCACAGTCACGTGCGCGTGGCGCAACAGCCCGCCCCGCCCCGCCCCGCCCACCCGCCCGCGCAACAGCCCGCCCCGCCCACCCGCCGCCGCCGCCGGCGCTGACGTCACCGCGCAGGTTGCCGGATTGGGCGGGGCTTTGACGCCGGAAACGAAACGGGCGGTTTTTTTTCATGTTATTAACGCCCGAGTAGGCGGGTTTCACGCCCGATTGGGCGGGTTCCCTCCGCCCCGCCCCCCTCCCGCCTCTGGCTGTCCTGCGCGTGAGCAGCGAACGGTTTTGACGGTTTTTTTTTAAATATTTAAAGGCGACGACAGAGCAGAAACACAGAGAGAGAGAGAGACGGTACCGGGACCGCGCCTCAGGGCACCGACAGCACATCTCACACACACACACACACACACACCAACAGCACTCACACACTCACACACACAGACATATAATAGTCATATAATAATCATTTAATAATCATAGGTACTATAATCATATAATAATCTAATCATTTAATAATCATATAACCATATAACAATCATATTAAATCACACATAACCATATAATATCATATATAATCATTAAATCATATATAATCACATAATATTCATATATAACCATATACTAATCATATATTCCCATAAAATATTCATATATAAACACATACTAATCACATATAACCATGTAATCATTATATAATAATATAATAATCATAATATAATGATACAATCATATAATAATACATAATATAATAATTATAATATATCATATAATCATATACAACAACAACAACAACAACAGGATTACATTTGTATAGCGCCTTTCATGTCGGGACGACGTCCCATATAATAATAATATAATAATATATCATGTAATATATCATGTAATAATATAATAATAATACAATCATAGAATAATAATATAATAACATAATACTATAATATAATAATATAATCATATATCATAATAATATGGTATAATAATATAATCATTTATCATTATAATAATATGGTGTAATAATATAATCATATAATAATATATAATATAATATAATAGTATGATAATATAATCATAATATAATAATAGAATAATTATAACAATAATATATGTTATAATAGGACATAATAATATAGTAATTATAGAATAATGATATAATAGTGATAATAATATAATAATAGAGTAATAATATAAAAATCTATAATATAGTAATGTGGTAATATTAGTAATAATAATATAATATAATAATAATATAGTGGAGTCCTGTAGCTCAGTGGTTAGAGCACTCGCTTTGCAAGTGAGAGACCTGAGAGGGCGAAACCTTGGGCAAGTTTCCTTACTCCACACAGAGCCTAATAATATTCCCTCCAAAACCAAAACAATAATAAATTGGTCATTTTCAATCTACGACTGTTTGTGGGACATTGCTGTGCGCAATTGGCTGCCGCGTTCGCCCACAAATATACAGTCAATTCACTTTACAGTGTGTTCTGTGAAGCGCTTTGGGACGTCCTCCCGACGTGAAAAGCGCTATATCAAACGCGAGGATTATTATTATTATTATGATTATTATTATATAATAATGACAATCTTTGCATTTGAGACAGAGCCTCATCACGTCTTCGAGATGCGACGTTTCAAAGCGCTTCACGGGATACGCTGTCGAGCGTAGTGACGGCACTTTGTGGACGAACCGCCCATCGCGTTCAGCGACGTCCCCACAAACAGTCGTGGTTTGAAGTGACCAAATTATTATCATTATTATTATTATTATTTTTTTTTGAAGGGATTTATTACTGTGAGGTAAACCTGAGACCCCGACCGGGACCGCCCGCCTTCTCCCACCTCCGCCACATTGCCCGTCCACCGCTCGTACCTCACCCCAAACGCAGCCGAAACGCTCGTGCATTGCGCTTGTCACCTCGCGCCTGGATTACCCCTCCAACGCTCTGCTCTCCGGTCTCCCCTCCCTGTCCTGTCCTGTCCTTTCCGACCTCCTCACTCCCCCCAATCCACCACCCGGTCAGCGCCTCCGCTCGACTGGCCCCCGGCTCCTGCTCGTCCCTCGGCCCCTCCGCCCCACCGTCGGAGGTGGCGCTCTCCGCCGCTACTGCCCCGACGTTCTGGAACGCTCTCCCTCAATCGCTCCTCTCTCCCCTCTTTCAAGTCCCGCCTGAAAACCTTCCTCTCCGACCGGAAGAATGGTCCAAAAAGAAAAGAAATCTTGACCTGTAACCCAATCTCCTTGCCCACGTCTCCCTTCGCAGTGGCCCGTACCTGAAAGAAAGAAAGGTCCCTGTCACCCCCACCCGCTGCTCCTGAGGGGCCCTGAAACAGAAAGGGAAAAAGAAACACGGTGAACTCGAACCAGACCCTGAAAAGGGTTAAGCTACGAGGAAAGGCGGCGTAAGCTTGGATTGTATTCCCTTGAGTTTGGAAGGTTGAGGGGTGATTTGGTTGAGGTGTTTAAGACGATGAAGGGATTCGATAAGGTATTTCACGTAGAATTACACAGAATATGCAGCACAGAAACAGGCCATTCTATGCCGGTGTTTACGCTCCACATGAGCCCCCTCCTGCCCTTCCTCAACTAAGCCTTCAAGCCTAACCTTCTATTCCCTTCTCCCTTATGTACGTATCTCGCTACCCCGTAAACATCTATGCTGCTTGCCTCAATTACTCCTTGTGGTAGCGAGTTCCACATACCCACCACTGAAGATGTAAAGATGTTTCTTCTGACTTACCTATTTTGACTATTTTGCATTGATGGCTTCTGGTTTTGGTCTGCCCCACAGGAGGAAACATCTTCCCTATGTCTACCCTATCAAAACCTTTCGTATTTTTAATGACCTCTATTAGGTCACCCACCCCTTACCCACCTCTGTTCAAGAGGAAAGAGTCCAAGGTTGTTCAGCTTTTCCTGATAGGTATGACCTTGCAGTTCCAAAGCATCCTTGTAAACCTCCTTTGCACCTTCCTCAGTGCCTCTATATCCTTTCTATATAATATGGGGACCAGAACTATACACAGTGCTCCAAGTGTGGTCTAACCAAGTATACGTTTAGCATAACTTCCCTGCATTTCATTTCTATTCTTCTAGAAATGAACCCCCACATTTCTATCCCGCTAGAAATGAACCCAACACTTGGTTTGCTTTGTTATATGGCCTTATTAACCTGCGTCGCTACCTTTAGCGATTTGTGTATCTGTACCCCTAGATTACCCTTTGCTCCTCTATCCCGCTTAGATTCTTATTTTCCGGGCAGTATGTGATCTCCTTCTTCCTCCTACCAAAAATGTACCACCTCACGCTTATCTACATTGAAATTCGTTTGCCAATTAAATGGCCACTCAGGAAGTTTGTTGATGTCTTGTAATTTGTTGCAGTCCTCCTCGCCCCCTCCAATTTGGTGTCATCCGCAAGTTTTGAAAATGTACCTTCGATCCCCGAGTCCAAATAGTTAATATAAATGGTGTATTATAACATTATAATAATAAAACACTCTAATGCCGTCCGTTTGCTCGGCGCCCGGCCTAAACTGAGCTCTCGGTAAGTGCTGTACTATTCAAAATTAACAATTTTTAATATCTTAAACATATCGACACGGTCAGGAAATCTACTGATATATCGATCCGGGTCATTTCACAAAATGAGTCTTGTCAGTAGCACCGATCAACCCGTCATCATTTTCGGCAGAAATTCACCAAATTTCTCTGCGACTTTCCATAAAATTTATCAAACGCCCCTCAATATTTGGCAAATATTTCCGCACTTTGCTATTGGGTCAGGGCATGACGCGGGTCATGACTGACTGACGCACAATGGCCCCAATGCATCACAAAGCGAAGCGGACGGGTCACACATCGGTATAAAAAAGCTGCTCCACAACGCCACCGGCAGTCAAGAGACACGGTTGAAGCTGAATCATGGCGAGGGGTCGTTCCCACAGGAGGAAATCAGGAAAGGGACGGAAACTTGGGAAAAAGCGAGGACATCGCCGCCATCACCGCCATCACCGCCGACGACGAAGTGGGAAACGGAGGCCGCTACAACCGTAAACAACAGCCAGAACATTGAGAGCAATGGACAACAAGACACATTTTGGACCCAACACATGTCTTCCTCTCCTCCCGAGGGATCAAGAGTAGAGTCTTGACTACCATGAACAAACAAACACTGCACCCCAAGTCCTGTCTCGTCTTCTATCCTCACTGTGAGACTGTCTCCCCAACCCCCCCCAATCCTCCGTGGGACCCTCGTGTCCACTACTCCTCCTCATACCTTGTTGATTTGTTGTCAGTGAATAAAAGCCTCAGCAAATGATGCTTGAAAAAACAATGTGTGTTTACAGTTTCTTAAGACATTTGACTTAAACACCAGATGAGATACTGTAGATTTGTTAATGAGATGTTAATGATCGCCGGTAATAAATCAATGTGGTGGAATTTCTTCTGCATTAACTGGGCTAAACAAGGGAGGTACAGGAGGCCATTTGAGCCAATGTGCCTATGTCGGCTCTTTGGAAGATCTACCCAATCAGTCCCACTCCCCCGCTCTTTCCCCGTACCCCTGTAAATGTTTTCTTTTCAAGTACCTATCTAATTCTGTTACTGGATCTGTTTGCACCACCCTTTATTATTATTTAGTGTGGTGACTGTGACCCTTCGGGGGAACGATATAATAATTATTGTGTTTGATAAAAGCGCCTTATCGTGTGGTTGAGAGGTCTCAAAGTGCTTCAGAGTATGTTTGACTATATTTTGTGGGCGAAACGTTGGTAGCCAATCGCACCGAGCAGTGTCCTGCAAGCAACCGAGAGACCCGGGTTCGATCCCCGGGCAGGGGGGGAAATGTTGGGCAGGTTTCCTTACTCCACACACCTCTGTTTACCGAGCAGTAATTCGGAACCCGGTTGTTATTCGATTGGCGGATCCGTTTTTCTGGGCGTACTAATCCCTTCAAAAAATAATAATAATAATAATAATTTGGTCGCTCAATGCACGGCTGTTTGGGGGGGTGGGGGGGACGCTGCTGTGCGCAACCGGCCGCCGCGTTTCGCCCACAAAACACAAAGTCGATTCGCTTTACGGTACATTCTGTGAAGCGCTTTGAGACGTCGCGAAGACGGGATAAGGCGCCCGTATCAAATGCCGGGATCGTTGTTAAAAAAAAGTCAAGGCTTGGCCTTATAAGGTCATGAATTGTAACCGTGGGCGATAGCTTGGACAGGGACGAGCACCTTATAAGGTCACGGTTGACCAAATAAATGGCCCCCACATCACAATGGGAGCGTGGACGCCCCAACCCGGGCATCAGTATAAAAAGGTCAGAGGTTTCCCTCAAACAGCAGTCAAGAGACACGGTTGAAGCTGAATCATGGCGAGGGGTCGTTCCCACAGGAGGAAATCAGGAAAGGGACGGAAACTTGGGAAAAAGCGAGGACATCGCCGCCATCACCGCCATCACCGCCGACGACGAAGTGGAAAACGGAGGCCGCTACAACCGTAAACAACAGCCAGAACATTGAGAGCAATGGACAACAAGACACATTTTGGACCCAACACATGTCTTCCTCTCCTCCCGAGGGATCAAGAGTAGAGTCTTGACTACCATGAACAAACAAACACTGCACCCCAAGTCCTGTCTCGTCTTCTATCCTCACTGTGAGACTGTCTCCCCAACCCCCCCCAATCCTCCGTGGGACTCCCACTCCTCCTCCTCCTCCTCGTCCTCCTCCTCGTCCTCCTCCTCGTCCTCATACCTTGTTGATTTGTTGTCAGTGAATAAAAGCCTCAGCAAATGATGCTTTGAAAAAAAAAAGTTGTGTTTAGATTTTCTTAAGCAACAAACGAGCAACAAAATTATATTTGCAAAGCGCCTTTCACCTCGGGAAGACGACCCGCGGCGCTAAACGCTTTGGCTTAAGTGCCGTACGAGATACCGTGGACTTGTTAATGGAGTGTTCGCAGTCGAAGCGATGAACGTCACTGATTAACCAGCTTATCCATTAAGTTTTTTCTTATCCATTATCCGGGGCTGTAACAAGCGGAAGTCGTTAATTCAAATGCTATGCGGCGAATAATAATAATAATGCGATAATAATCCTTACATTGGGTACAGAGCCTTTAACACTTTGTTCAGAGGTCTGCGCTTCACAGAACACAGCGCAAAGAAAGAAGTGATTTTACACGTTCAAAGTCTCGAAACGCTTCACTCCGATTGCTATCAGCGACGTTCAGCACTCGGGGACACTACGCTGTGTGAGGGGGGCCGCATAAGTGCAAGTTGTTGTTAAATTACCCACTATTTTTTTTGTTGAGGGGCAGGGAAAACACGAGGGAAATTATTGAAATGATTTCAATAATGGTTTCAGACCATAACAGCTCACCTTCACCCCCCCCCCACCCCCACCCCCTCTTCTGTGACCGTTACCCCATCACCTTTTCTCTCTCTGGTCTGCCTGTTTCGTTGCATTTTTTTTCCCCCCCCCCCACTTTGTTTTGCATCATCAAAACCCATCATTGCCTGTCTTCTACTCCATTTTCTCCTTTGCTTTCCCTTGTCCTGCCTCCTCCTTCCTCACTGTTCGCCCTTAAAATAAGCCTCTCCCTCCCAACATGTCCCAGTTCTGATGAACAGTCGTGGACCCGTAACGTTGACTCGCTTTCCTTTCTCCGTAGATGCTGCCTGACCTGCCGAGTGCTCCCGGCGACTTCCCTTCTCTTCTCCCCCTAAGCGATGCGGAAATCTTTCACATCCACCTGAACAGGCACAGATGGGGAGCTTGGTTTCATGTCTCATCCAAAAGATAGCGCCTCTGGACAATGCAGCACTCCCTCCCTCCCTCTCTCCCTCCCTCTCTCTCTCTCTCTGACGTCTCTCAGAGCGTCAGCCTGGACCGTGAGCTCAAAGTCGCTGAGGTGGCGGTTTGAACCCATAACCTCCCGTCTCGGAGCGAGAGTGCTACCAGTCCGACACGCCTGTATCAGAGCATCTGAGATGCTTGCAACGTGTTTACCAATACAGTATTAATAATCATCCTTGCGTTTGACGCAGCGCCTTATCGCAGCGTCGGGACCGCTCAAGTCTCGGTCCCTCTGACTCCCTCCCTCCCTCCCCGCAGGAGCTCCCTGGCTCAAGCCCTCTGCCTCACCCCTACTTTGCACGCTGGGGTTCTCCCAGGCCTTGCCATCACTTTGCCGGAATCCCTGGGGCCGAAGTTGCCCTGTCGTGAATTCGGCAACAACCTGAGCAAGAACAACGTCACCTTGTGAAACAGATCGGCTCGTCAGGGAAACAAACACAGCCGTTAATCCAACACGCTTCTCCAGTCACTGCCAGCATCAGCAATTGTCGAGTATAATAATGATATAGCCCGCCCCTGCATTTCATACAGCGCCTGGTCACGCCTTCGAGAACGGCTCAAAGTGCTTCACGGGATATGCTGTAAAGGGTAGCGACTGTATTTTGTGGGTGAAACGTGGCAGCCGATTGCGCACAGCGGTGCCCCACAAACCGTCGTGGATTGTATATGCTGCGTACGTGTCCCTCGATTTGGCTTACACATTATGGGCAAACTTCAGCGCTCGAAGTCTGACAAGCATCGCGCTCGGGACGTGAAAGCTCAGTGTAAGTTGTGGTGCGTTCGCCTCATGTTACCATTGAAAGCAGATTTCATTTCTTTTGCAGCAAAGCTCGTTGAACTTGTTATGTTTCTACGTGTCCAGCAGCTGGAGCTCTTAATATGCAGTGCATCCGAATCTGCCTGCGCTTCAGTGATAACAACTTCAGGATGTGTTCATTCATAATAATGTGGAGTCCTGCAGCGTTTTGGTTAGAGCGCTCGCCTCGCAAGCGAGAGGACCCGGTTGTTAGTCGATTGGCCGATCGCTTTCCCGGGGGTAATAATTCCCTGAAATAATTATTTGGTCACTCAATCCGCAACTGTTTGTGGGTGTGGGGTGGGGGTGGGCACTGCTGTGTGCAATTGGCTGCCGCGTTTCACTCACAAAACGTATACAGTCAATTCAATTTATTCTGCGAAGCACTTCGAGGCGTCTCAAAGTCGTGATAAGGCGCTATATCAAGTGCAAAGATTATTCTCATAATAAAACCCGTCCGCGAGTCGGCAGAGGAAATGCACAAGAACCAAAAAAAAAACCACAGTCTAGACCTGAGGCAGAATCAGTAAGCAGGAAGCAGCTACCGAGCGCTTGTTGAGGTGTAGTGAGTGACGGAGACCCACCCCACAATAGTTCACAAGACTCCAAATATATTCCCAAACCAGTTAAAGTCGGATCCCCAGATGTGACAGGGTGAGCAGAGAGCCCAGCAGCGTGAGGAGGGAACCGAGTGAGGTGGAATTTGGTGAGAGTGGGAATTCGGTGCAGGGCGCGGGGGGGAAAGAGGTGCGTAATTACAAAATATATCAGTTACATTAAAATAATATAAAACATGTCTGGGAATAGGGCAGGGGCAGCTGAGACCGGTCGCAAGCACAATGTGTGGGAACTCCAGGATGCTTCGTGCGCCCGGGAGAGACGCATGTGTAGGAAGCGCCTCCCGCTGCTCGAGGAAAGGGGAAGGGTTTAAACAAATTTCGAGCGGCAAAGGGAATCAGGATAGCAAGGGGACAGACGAGTTACACAGAGGGCTGGGAGAGACGAATAGCAATGCAATGAGGAGCAATCCAGAAAAAAAAGGGGGGATTAGACGAGGGAGAAATGCAGAACAGACTCAGTCGGTCTTGGGCGTAAACGCACGGAGTGCGGCCAACGAGGTTGGGGAGCTGCGGCCCAGGTTGCCACGTGGGGCTAGGATGCAGTGGCAACGACGGAGACCTGGCTCAAACAAGGGCAGGAATGGGAGCTGAATATTCCCGGCCTCAACGGATTCAGGAGGGATAGGGATGGGGGAAAAAAAAAGGAGGAGTGAGGGGAGGGGTTGGCAATATCGATTCAAGACACGGTTACAGCCCTAGAAAGGGTGTGCTTAGAGGGTCCAAAAACACAATCTATAGGGTTAGAGTTAAGGAGCAGAAAAGGAGCCGTTTACTCTGTCGACAGCTCCTTTTTCTTGTTTCTTGGCTGCTGCGTTTCGCCCACAAATATACAGTCAATTCACTTTGCAGCGTATTCTGGGAAGCGCTTTGAGACGTCGAGAAGACGTGAGAAGCCCTATATCAAATGCAAGGATTATTATTATTATTATTATTATTAAGTGTACACTATAGACCACCAAATAGTGGGAAGGAGATGGATGAGCAAATCTGCGACAGATTTCAGAAAGAATCAAAACCAATAGAGTAGTGATAATGGGGGACTTCAATTATCCTGACATAGACTGGCAAAATAACAGTGTAAAGGGCAAGGGGAGGTGGGTGGGGGGGGTTGAGGGGGGGGCAAGGATCTTGAAATGTGTGCAGGAGGACTTTCTGGATCAGTATATTTCTGGCCCAATGAGGAAGGAAACACTCGCCGCACCTCAGTTGTTAAAAGAAACAGAGGGGAGGGTGAGGAGAAATTATTTCACACAGCGAGTTGTGGGAGCCGATTCCACAACCACTTTTAAGAGAGAAGTAGATAATTATTTGGGGAGGATAAGTTTGCAGGGCTATGGGGAGAGAGCGGAGGGAGTGGGGTTGATCGGGGCTATGGGGAGAGAGCGGAGGGAGTGGGGTTGATCGGGGCTATGGGGAGAGAGCGGGGGGGAGTGGGGTTGATCGGGGCTATGGGGAGAGCGCAGGGGGAGTGGGGTTGATTTGAATAGCTCTTTTCAAAGAGCGGCACAGACACGATGGGCCGAATGGCCTCCTTCAGTGCTGTATAGTTCTACGATTCTATGATTCTATGTCATCAGGCGCTACGCAAAGGTAATCTTGTTGTTGTTGTTGTTGTTGTTGTTGTTGTTGTTGTAGAGTGTCCTGGTCAGACCACAGTTTGAGCAATGCATACAGTTCAGGTAAACGCCACAAAGTTTACTGCGAAGCCGCAAAGCACTTTGAGATGACTCGAAGATGTGCTAAGGCGCTATATCAAATGCAAAGGGCTATTAATATTATTATTATTATTATTATTATTATTATTATTATTATTATTATTATTATTATTATTATTATGATTATTATGATTATGATTATTATGATTATTATGATTATTATGATTATTATGATTATTATGATTATTATGATTATGATGATTATTATTATTATTATTATTATTATTATTATTATTATTAAGGAGGGCTCGGTGTTTTGGAAGGATTGGATGAAGAGCCTTCTCCGCCCAAATCAATTGTGATCTCGCGGGGCTGAGTTTTACTGAACAGAAGCCACTGAAACCCACAACCCCCGCAGCTGCTCGAAAGCTGCTTCCTCCTTACGAATCCTTGCACGTCTCCAGGAAGTGTTCGCTCACGACAGAATCGGAACAGGAATCGGCAGAGGAAATGCACAAGACCGAGGAACCGCCACCGAGACCAGAGAGAGTCAGACCCCAGCATTATCCACAGCGTTTCAGCATTAGTGGAGTCCTGTAGCTCAGTGGTTAGAGCACTCGCTTTGCAAGCGAGAGACCTGAGTTCAATTCCAGGCAGAGGGCGAAACCTTGGGCAAGTTTCCTTACTCCACACAGAGCCTAATAATAATCCTCCAAAAAAACAAAACAATAATAAATTGGTCATTTTTCAATCTACGACTGTTTGTGGGACATTGCTGTGCGCAATTGGCTGCTGCGTTCGCCCACAAATATACAGTCAATTCACTTTACAGTGTGTTCTGTGAAGCGCTTTGGGACGTCCTCCCGACGTGAAAAGCGCTATATCAAATGCAAGGATTATTATTATTATTATTATTTTTTTCTCTGCTTCTTTTTGGAGAATCTGCTGTCTCGCCCACAAAATGCACAGTCGATTCGCTCGGCAGTATATCCTGTGAAGGGCTTTGAGACGTCTCGAAGACCCGATAAGGCTCTATATCAAATGCGAGGATTATTTTATTGTATTGTAGTGTTAAAGCGAATTGACTGGATATTTTGGGGGCAAATGCAGCAGTCGATTGCGCGCAGCAGTGTCTCACAAACAGTCGTGGGATTCAGCGAACAAATTATTATTATTATTTTTGAAGGAATCGTTACCCCCCCCCACCGGGAAAGCGACCCGATAATCGACTAGCAACCGGGTTCCTACTTACCGTTGGGCAAACAGCGGCGCGTGTGTGGAGTAAGGAAACTTACGTAAGGTTTCGCCCCCCCCCCCCGACCGACCTGCCCCGGGAATCGAACCCAAACTCTCGCTTGCGAGGCGAGCTCTCTAACCACTGAGCTCCAGGACTTCACGTGGAACAGAATGGGTGCGTAGGCATCTGCTAATCACTTACACGCCGGCCTATCTCCTCCCCCCCACCCACACACCCCCCCCACCCCAACCCTCGCCAACCCCCCCAACCCCACCCCACCCCACTCCTCCAAGTATCTGAGCCGCGGGGAGGAAGCCTTGTAACTAAGGAAGTCATTTGTTGTCATTGTGCGGCGCCGAAAGGAAGTGTATGCGATATAAAGGGCTCGCGCTGCCGACAGCTTCTCAGAAGAGCTGCGGCAGAGCACAGCCCGATAACAATTTGTGTTTAAATTCTATTGACAACAGTAGATTACACCGACACTCCTTTGCGTGGGTAACGTCCCACAGAGCACTCACCCACCGCGTAGCAGCGACGCAGCACCGCCGTGAGGTACCAAACCCGACGGGCAAAACGACACAGCCGCCGTGTCCGGGCAGCGTCGACCTGAGGGTAAGAAGTCAGAAGCAGTCAAAGTCCCTTTAACTCTCCGCACCGTCAGTTACGCGCACGCGCTCGGGAACATCCGGGAAGATCGGCCGAGCCGGGCAGGACTGACGTTGTTAGCGCGTGCAGTGTGGTGTTATCTACTTATCTTGGTGGTTAGAGCCCTGTCGATTGTCGGATCGCTTCTCCGGGGAGTAATAATTCCTACAGAACAATAATAACTCGGTCGCTCAATCCACGGCTGTTTGTGGGGACGCTGCTGTGCCCAGTCGGCCGCCGCGTTTCGCCCACAAAATATACCGTCGATTCGCTTTACAGTGAATCCTGTGAAGCGCTTTGAGACGTCTCGAAGATGTGAAAAGCGCTGTATCAAATGCAAGGATTATTATTATTATTATTATTATTATTATTATTACCTCAACCGACTCCACTGGCTTCCCATCACACAGAGGATACAGTTCAAGATCCTGGTCCTCACCTCCAAAGCCCTCCATGGCCTCGCTCCCCACCACCTCTGTGACCTCCTAACCCCCTACCAACCTCCGCCCTCCCTTCGCTCAACGGGCTCTAGCTGCTTGACATCCCTCGCCTCGCTCACCCCCGCCCCTAACCTCTGGAGCTCCATCCCGCAGTCCCTCCACCTCACCCCCTCCCTTGCCTCCTTCAAGATCCTCCTGTCCACCCTCCTTTTCCCACCCCCCCCCATGCCCTCCACTCTCCCCGATCCCGACCCCAAGCTCAGGTCCGAAACACTGATTGCCCAGCGCCTTGGGACGTCCTCCCGACATGAAAGGCGCTGTACAAATGTAATTTTGTTGTTGTGTTAATAATCCTTACAGCGTCTTATCACATTAGCACTTACCAAAACGTCTCAAAGCGCCCCACAGGATTTACATGTAAAGTTCAGTGACTGTATGTATATTTGAGGGCCGAGGCAAACAGCGTTGTCCCGCAAACGTTTCCACTGACACTGCAGTGCACCAAATCTTTATGGACGCACGAAGATAAGCAATAATTCGAGCTCTGCTCTCCCCTACCTTGTGCGTTCTTAAGATAAGACCCGGTAGGCTCTGGCGCACGTGGGACATGCCTCGCACTGAGACCAGGGTCTTTTAAAACTCACGCTCTGTCAACAAACGAAAAGGGATGCCATTTCTCTCATGGGTCTTCTCAAAGCCCGGTTGAAAAGCCCTTGAGAATCCTGCAGTGCATTGGTTAGAGCGCTCACCTCGCAAGCGAGAGGATCTGGGTTCGGTTTCCGTGCGGGGCGAAACCTCAGTGAATTTTCCGTGCTCCGCACGCCGGCAGTAGGTAGGAACCGGGTTGTTCATCAACCAACCGGCAGATCGCGGTCTTCCAGGGGTAATAACCCCTTCAAAAAAAAAATAATAATTTGGTCACTCAATCCAAGACTGTTTGTGGGACACTGATGTGCGCAATCGGCTGCCACAGTTGGACCGCATTTGAGGCGCAGATCAGCCGTGATCTAATAGAATGGTGGAACAGGCTTGAGGAGCTGAATGGCCTCCTCCTGTTCCATTCCTTTCTCTGTCCTCCCGCGCTACAGCGTTCACAACAACTTGCATTTGTACGTTATTATTATTATTATTATTATTAGAAAGTGACCTTCGCACAGGATAGTGTCCAGGCGCTGTACAGCTGACAATGCAGATGTAGTTCCTTGTATTTTTAGCTTTCTTTGTGGGCGACATTTCCTTTTTTTGAGGAATCCCCATTCTTTGAAATTCAAGCGTTGGTCAACGCAACTACTTTGCGAGGCACGAGGCAAGTACTCCACCCCTTTCCCCACCACGTATTTGTCTTCTTCCACAATGAAAGCAAAGATTCTGGTCACACAGCAATATACTGCATTCAATACAGGTCAATTACTCAGTCCTTACACAGTCACTTCACTTCACTATATAATTCCGTGAAGCGCTTTGAGACGTGTCAACGAGGATGATTATATTATGATTATTATTATTATTATTATTATTATTCGCACAGTCCTTCACTGTTTGCCTCAGGTTGTCGTGCTCTCACCTCTGGGTCAGAAAGTTGTCAAGCCGCCCGTCTGAATTTTGTGCTCACAGCCTTCGGGGGTGTGTGGGTGTGTGGGGGTGGGGTGGTGGTGGGGGGGGGGGGCAGGCGGGGGTAGCGCATGTTAAAGTGTTCGAAGCTCCTGTGACAGTAAAATAAAACGCAGATTCTCCTGGCCAAATAAATTGTTGGTGGGAACCTGGAACGCAGAACGAATAAGGTTTTTCCAACTTTCAAGTAAGTCCCAATATCCAATGGAGACGGCCAATTATTTAGTATTTTTTTCCACCTTGGCGAAGAGAGAGAGAGAGAGAGAGGGAGAGGGAGAAAGAGAGAGAAGAGAGAGAGAGAGAGAGAGAGGAAAAACATTTTGCTAACTGACTGGAACTAAAGAGGAGAGATTATCGCAGGGGAGACTTAAGGTAAGGGGATCTGCTGTGCGGAAACGGTGGCCGGGAGAAACGACGTTCTGTTTTATTGTCACCGAGGCTTTGACGCTTTAACATGTGTTACCCCTCCACCCCCACACACCCACCCGCACCCGCACCCGCACCCCACAGTGTGAGCCCGAAGGCTGTGAGCACAAGACTCGGCTGTTATTATTAAGGGAACGCAGGGGAAGGCCATTGGCCGTGTTGTCTCGCCGTTCACTGAGCCAGTGAAGCCAAGACAACAAGTCGACCACATCTGCGGTGGTTCCGAATGAGCAGAGAGAACAAACAGGGCCTTTCACACCTACAGGTGCAAGTGAGCTGTTTGCTTCGGAGGTTCGCACAACCCGAGTCGATTGTTCCGTTTCCTCCGACCACCGTTACTATTGTGACCTTTCCTCCCAACGCTCACAAATTAGCGCAGCGAAGAACAGCTGCTCAACGTGTGACCTCGAAGGCAGAGCAGGCCATTCACTTGTGGTTTCCTTCCCCTGACTGTGCTTCCTCCTTCGGAAGGAGAGAGGGTGGGGAGGGGGGGTGGGGGGGAGGGGGGGTAAAGGGAGGGGTGGTGGGGAGAGGGGGGAGGTAAGTGGGGTCTCCTCCGAGGTGACTTGCTTGGCGAAAGAACGACACAATCGAGTCGACCACAAGATCACAAGAAGGCCCTTCGGTTCCTCTGATCTCATCACCTCCAAAACACCCACCTCCTTGCTGTCCCACCCTCCGCCCCCCCCCCCCCTCCCGCCCACCCCCACCCCTCCGATCACGGCGTGTACCTGCTGGTTAAATGAGTCCCAGTGTCCTGGTCTCGACCACCTTTCCTGGCGCCCCTCCCTGCTCCAGTCGTTGATAACTGAAAAGCTTCCACCCTCAAAAAGTTATCCTTTGCAACTCCAGACCTCGCGTTTGATACAGCGCCGTATCGTGCGGTTGAGACGCCTCAAAGCGCTTCACAGAATACACTGTAAGACGGATTGACTGTACATTTTGTGGGCAAACGGCACATACATATAATAATAATAATAATAATAATAATCCTTACGTTTGATATAGCGTCTTATCACATCTTCCAGATGTCTCGAAGCGCTTCACGGAATGCACTATAAAGTGAAGCGACTGTATATTTTGTGGGCGAACCGCGCCAGCCAATTGCGCACAGCAGCGTCCCCGCAGACAGTCGCCAATCGACTAACAGCCGGGTTCCTAATGACTGCTCGGTAATTACAGAGCTCCAACCACTGAGCTACAGGGACGCCATATATTTTTAAGCTGGTCAAACCCGGGTTACAGGCAGGACGGTGGGTCAAACGCGAGGATTGGCACTGTTTTGTAACCGTGCGCTCCCGTTCCCTCTCTCAGAGACCAGCGCGCGTGGAGATGGCAGACACCGGCCTGGTTCTGGGCGGCCCTCCCGCCAGCCCGCTCAACGGCTCAGCCTTCCCCGAGGAGGATTACAACTACACGGACTACGACTTCTCTCCCTACCTGGTGTGCGCAAAGGACGAGGTGAGGGCCTTCGGGAAGGTCTTCCTTCCCGTGCTCTACGTCCTGGTGTTTACCTTTGGGGCATTGGGGAACAGCCTCCTGGGGCTGGTGCTGATCAAGTACATCAAACTCACCACCATGACGGACGTCTACCTACTGAACCTGGCCATCTCCGACTTCCTGTTTGCGGCCTCCCTCCCCTTCTGGGCTGTGTACGTGGCTCACGAGTGGGTGTTCGGGAGCCCCATGTGCAAGGTGGTCAGCGCCCTGTACAGCGTGAACTTCTACAGCAGCATCTTCTTCATCACCTGCATGAGCTTCGGCATGTACCTGCAGATCGTCCACACCGTCTCGCTGAAGAACCTCAGCACGGTGCCGAAGAGCGTAGTCGTGAGCGCCGCCGTCTGGCTGTTCTCCGCCGTCCTCTCGGGCCCCGAGCTCTTCTACAGCGAGTCGCAGAAGGTGGACGGACGCTGGACCTGCCTCGAGCACTACGGGGACCAGCCGCAGTTGATCTCGAAGACCACCGTCAAGCTGCAGGTCAACGTCATAGCGTTCGTCATCCCGTTCCTCGCCATGATCTTCTTCCACACCCGCATCACCCAGGTCCTGCTCAGGTCCAGGTCCTTCAGGAAGGACAAGGCCCTCAAGCTGGTGGTGGCCCTGGTCATCATCTTCTTTGTCCTGTGGTTCCCCTACAACATCGTGCTTCTCCTTCACTCTCTGGAGGATCTGGGCCTGATCACCGGCTGCCGGTTCAGCAAGCGGCTGGACTACGCCATGCAAGTGACCGAGTCCATGGCCTTCACCCACTGCTGCATCAATCCGCTCCTCTACGCCTTCGTGAACGAGAGATTCAGGAGGCACCTGAAGAACTTCTTGATGAAGGTGTCGCGGGCGAGCGGGTGCAAGGCAGAAGTCGGGGTCACAGCACCTGCAGCCGAACGCAGTGAAACCAGCAAGCAGCACTATGGCTTGTACTCTGAAGTGGAGATGACTGTGGTTTAGGACGGGAGAGCCATTGGGGACACGGTATTGGAAACTAATTCAGTATTATCGCCAGCTCCCAATTCCTCCAAAATACCCAAACCACCCCGATGGGCGAAAGAGCCTCCTCCTCCCGCTACGTCTCTGATTTGTTTCCGAGTCCTGTTAGTGCAGCGGTTAAGTTGCGCTCGCCTCGCAAGCGAGAGGACCCGCGTTCGATTCCCGGGCGGGTGGGGGGGGCGGAACGTCAGGTTACGTTTCCGCACGGGCTCTGTATATCTAGCGGTAAGTTGTTAGTGGATTGGCGGAGATGGCTTTTCCAGGGGTAATGCTCCCTCCAAAACAAAAACCAGAATGGAAAATAACATTGGTCACTCAAACCACGTCCGACTGTGGGACACATAGAAATCCAAGATTGGTTCAGATAAAAAAAAATGCGCACTCTTCTGTCTTTCCATCACTGCATCGAGCGATTTATTTGTAAACGAGTCCCAGTCTCCTGGCCTCAACCACCCCCGTCCCTGGCAACCTGTGCCGGTCGTTAATTACCCTCTGTGTAAAGGAAAACAACAACAACAACCACCACCACCACCACCACCACCACAACTTGAAAACTTCCTGATGTCTGTCCTGTAACTGCACTTTGCAACTCTAAATCCATGCTCTCCTCCTATTCTGCCGTCTCAAGTGTTTCGCCCACAAAATACTCAGGCTATTCACCAACCGCTTTGAGACGTCTTGACGAGGTGAGAAGGCGCTGTATCAAATGCAAGGATTATTATTATTATTATTATAAAGTATTGTTCTGTGATTCTTTTTCAATGCAATTTAACGTTTTCTACACCGCTATAAGGTCCCCTCTGGGATAATAATGACAATAACAACAATCCTTTGCATTTGACACAGCGCCTTATCGTGTCTGTGAGACGTTTCAAAGCGCTTCACCGGATATACTGTCAAGCGAAGTGACTGTCTGTTTTGTGGGCGAGACCCGGCAGTCGCGCACTTGCGCGCAGTCGTGGATTGAGTGACCGATTTGTTATCTTTTTTTCCTGAAGGGTTATTACCCCCGAAAAGCCATCCGCCAATCCTCCATTTTGACCTGCCCGGGAATCGAAGCCGGGTCCTCTCGCTTGCGAGGCGAGCGCTCTAACCGCTGAGCCGCAGGGACTCCGCCAATGCCCCTTTTCACGATGGAAGAGCTTCTGGCTTGACAGATCACGGTTCACAACTCGCTCCTCTCACCCCAATCTGACCAGTGTTTTATGCCCTGTGCAAATGCTGCTGCTGCAAATGCTTAGAGGGCACCGTTCGGTCCTCAATCTGCAGCAGTTGGAGAATTTTTCTTGGCTTTTGGTTTTTTTTCTTGGTTTTTTTTTAAGAGTCTGTTTTGCATCAGGCTCAGGGTTTTGGACTCACTATGAGGAAGTCTCCGTTGCCACAGACTGCCGCAAGCACCCTGACTCTTAGTCACCACTGAGTCAGAGGTTCGAGCCCCACATCGGAGCTTCAAGCCCACACGGTCTAAGATGACCCTCCGGTACAGTGCTGGGGGTGACCTGCATTGTCGGAGGTGCCGTCCTTCACATGAGACATTAAACCAAGGTCCTCTCCACCCCCCAAACCCCCCCCCCGCCCCCACCCACCACCCACACACGCAAAAATGTCCTCAAATTGGCTGTCATGATTTCCCACAAAACACGCAGCCACGTTACAGTGAAATCTCGTGATGCGCTTTGAGACGTGACGTGAAAGGTGGAGTATCAAACCCGGCTGCTCCCTTCGCTCAACGGGCAATGGCCTGCTTCGTGTCCCACATCCTACCCACCCCCACCAAACCCCCAGTTCAGGTGCTAAACCATTGTTGTGAAGTGCCTTGGGACATCCTCCCGACCTGAAAGGTGCTGTATAAATGGACATTTGTATTGTATTGTATTGTATTGTATGGTAATGATTATTATAACAGAGTGAACTCCAGGTCAAGGCATGTTACTGCAGTTCAGTGCAAGTCAGTGAATGCCATTTTATTGTACGTGTTGCTTGCTTATATTGCTTTCGATATTCCAACAGTCTTTTCAGGTGAAACGTTATAGCGCCTTATCATGTCGTTGAGAGACAAGAGAGCGAGAGAGAGAGAGAGAGAGAGAGACACACGTACACACGCAGTGCCGTCCTTTGAATGAGACGTTAAATCGGGGTCCAGTCTTGCCTGTTCGGGAGGGTGTTAAAGATCCTACGGCGCTGTTTGAAAAGAGAACTGGGAAGTTTATCACCAAACGTGTCAACCCACAAGCCCCCTTCGCTCAGCGAAGCTCTCCCAGCTCACAGCCCTCACTCAGTTCCCGGTTTGACCGTTCTCTGAGTCAACACTGCGGAGTCCTGTAGCACAAGTGGTTAGAGCACGCGCCTCGCAAAATGAGACGACCTGGGTTTGGTTTCCCGGGGGGGCAGGGCGAAGCCTTGGGCAAGTTTCCTTACTCTGTTTACCTAACAGTAAACAGTTGCTAAGCGATCGGCGGATCGCTTTCTGGGAGTAATAAAGCCTTCAACAAAAAAATTATAATAATTTGGTCGCTCAATCCAGGGCTGTTTGTGGGGACACTGCTGTGCGCAATTGGCTGCCGCGTTTTCGCCCGCAAAATCTGACTCATCCTGTGAAGCGCTTTGAGGACGTCTCGACGACGCGATAAGGCGCTGCCTCAAATCCAAGGATTATTTTTATTATTATTATTATTATTATTATTACTATAATCATAACACAACACCCTTAAAATCCCCTTCCTTTCCTCCCTGCTTCCTGATCCCAGCACCCTGCGAGCCGCTTCAAGATGTCCATCCCACGTGAAAGGAGCTGGATCGAGTGCGAGCTCTTGCTTTGTCGTGGTGGGCCTTCCTCGTAGGAAGTGGGTCCTCTACTGTATTCAAATAAAAACACAATGCTTTACACTTTAGCAAGGCTACCGGCGTGGTGACTGCGGGGACCAGACGCGTGTTGGATGTGCACGACACAACACACACCATTGTTGTGGCAGTATTTGCCACAGAAGGAAATCAACAGCCGAAGCGGGTGACCAGGAAGGGGAATGGGGGTTATAGCCAGGACACTGGGCTCATTTAAGAAGCAGCTGGACGCCACAATGGGATGATTGAGAAGCAGGGGATTCTTACCACGAGAACGAGGTTGAATGGACCTCAGGACCTTGTGTTGCATTCAGCCGACACACACGCACACACACACACACACACACAATGAACAGAGTGCTCGTAAGGAGGAGAAAGAGAGAGAGAGAGAGAGAGAGCGGGTCCGAGTCTCAGGACAAACACGCGGCTATTTTTATCGACCGGAGCTTGTCGGGCCGTCTGTGATTACTCTGTGTAAGGAGGAAATGGCAGGTGCCGTTTTATTCTGCGATCAAGCAGCAATAAATCGCCAATCACCTATGACCCTTCACTCTGGGCGGCAAGTGGGAATATTCTTTGGAGGGGGTGAGCAACAGGTCCTATGGTTGGGGGCTACTCGGAGGACTGTCTGTAGTTCTCAGGTCTCTGGGCTGGAAACGTCTTGACGATGTGATTAGATGCTTTGATTGCACGTAAGGGTTATTGTCACAAAACTCACTGTATAATTGCTGCCGTAGTTCCAGATGGCAGCCACCCGGTGGCAATCAAGCAACGGCTTAAAGTTGCTCTGATTTCTGCACGAGGTCCAACAACGAGGTGAAATCAAGGCAGTTATGTAAAGACCTGAAAAGAATACAAGGACCTAGAACGGGCGAAAAGCTTCGTGAGGTCCCGAAATACACAGTCAATACACTGTACAGTACATCCTTCCGACCATGATGGCGCTGTATCAAATGCAATTATTATTAATATTATTTTTATTATCTAGGCTGCTCCTTCGATTGATTGATTTTTTCCCGTGGATAATAATCCCTCCGAAAAAAAATCAATAGCTCAGTCCACGGCTGTTTGTGGGGGACGCGGCTGTGCGCAATCGGCTGCCGTGTTTCGCCCACAAAACCTACAATCAATTCAGTTCAGAGTAGTAGCAATAGTATTCTGTATATCCTGCGAAGCGCGTCGGGAAGTCTCAACAACGCGATGAGTAATCCTTCCAGAATACCCACCTAATGCGACGGATTACGGGAGGTGCAGTCGCTACACTGGACAGTAATTACTTGTGAAGTCTTCGGGATGCGTCAATGTCAACCGTAAACCATACTCGGTCAATTCCACCTGGTCTTAAGCCTGCCAAAGCCCTCAAAACATTTAAGAGTGTGCTGAATGGTGGAAGTTTCTTAAATTCAGGCTAAGCTCCTCAATTTGGCCTGGAAACAACCTCCAGACTCAGACCCACGTGAGGACTTTTCATGGGCAATGTCTCACAGGGAGGGAAAGAATTCTAGGCTGGAATTTTGTGCTTGGAATTTGCTCGTTCCGAATTATTCTATATTATATATTACATACAAATTATACACTGGCTCCCTATCCTTCAGAGGATCCAGTTCAAGATCCTGGTCCTCACCTACAAAGCCCTCCGTGGCCTCGCCCCACCCTACCTCTGCGACCTCCTAACCCGCTACCAACCCTCCCGCTCCCTCCGCTCATCCGACTCCGGGCTGCTCCACGTCCCCCGACCCACCCGCCCCACCATTGGCGGGAGAGCCTTCAGCCACTTTGCCCCCAACCTCTGGAATTCCATCCCCCAGTCACTCCGCCTCGCCCCCTCCTTAGCCTCCTTCAAGTCCCGCCTTAAGACCCTCTTCTTCGACCAGGCCATCGGCCACCCCCCCCAGTCCCCTCCCCTCCCTTTTTTCTCATCCGCTTTCTGTAGTTTTCGTTAATTTGCCGAGAACTTACATTGACAAACCCTTATTGGGGTCAGAGGTTTAATCAACATCAATAATGGGTTCCCACCCCCACAGCCCCACCCACATTCCCCCCACGACTTGTGTTTATGTCTCTCAATTCGCCACCTTGTAAGGGTCAGGGCTACTGCGTAAGAGATTAACAAGAAGGCGCATTCTGTCGGTGCATTACAGGGGGCGCCTTGTGTCTTAGCTTCAAGTTAGTTGAGTGTTGAAATATAACCCTGTAAGCCAAAATCCTAACACAGTGGTAGGCAAACGTTTTGGTTAAAATTTCCGCATTGAACATCACATTGGTGCAGTTGCTCCCCTCTGAAGAGCCAACTTTGCCGAACCAGGCCAGGCAAGTCATCGCCTTGTTACCAGCAGCCGCTGATCAGCGATAGCCACATGGCCCGATCTTCTACGAAGAAAAACTCAACAGAGAAAAATGTATTGGGTCGGCTGACCGAAAAGGTTGGCTACCAATGCCCTAACGGGTAGGGTAGGGTAGGGTAGGGTAGGGTAGGGTAGGGTTGTCCAGGCTGGACAAGCAGCGGGAAAGCTTGCCAGTCAGTGCTCTCAATGGCAAACCCTGTGGTTGCAGCTGATCAGACTCCAGCAGTTACCAACGCACATTCTGGGGTTTCCCCCCTCCCACCCCACGCCCCCCTCCCCCCCCATCCGCCAAGCCTTGTCTGTTTTGGGGTCTCCCAAGCCTTTGGTTCTCGCCAGACTAGAGACCATTCTGAACCTCCGTTGCTAAGCAAGTCACCTTGGAGCCTGTTCATCACTAAGGAAATCCTGCTTACCTCCCCGCCGCCTCTCCCCAGGGTCAGGAGTCCGTGACACAGAAACTCACTGACCCGTGATAACCTTTCTCCTGAGATGAAAGGCCCCGCGTCAAACGTAACCGGTATTATTAATATCTAACTCGCAGCGCGGAGCACAGTTCAAAGAGCTTGACCCGGTCGAAGAGAGATCACGCAACTGAGAGGACACAGATCATGTTGCAATCTCCCTGTAATGTAATGCACATGAGGTGACTTTCCATTTACAAACAGCTTCTGTTCCAAACTCAACCATCAAACTCCACTTAACCTTCGCTTGTTCCACCCCTGAGCTACTTCTCCCCACTCCCCCAGCCGCTGCCTCTGCTCGACTCCCTCCGGCCTCCTGTTCGTCCCACCGCTCCACCATTGGTGGTCGGGTCCTTAGCCTCCTTCAGGCCCTGCCTCAGGACCCTCCTCTTCAACCATGCCATCGGCCATCCCCCTCCCCCTCCCTTCCTCTCCCACCCCAGCTGGGGTCTGAAGTGCTGTACTCTGTCCAGCGCCTTGGGATGTCCTCCTGACGTGAAAGGCGCTATACACGTGTAATCTTGTTGTTGTTGTTGTTGTTGTTGTTATTCAGCAAGACATTCCCTGCAGCATTCCTTAAAGAGGAAAAACATTCTGGGTTTAAGGAACTCTTTCTTGAAATGCAGTGAGTTTTACTTACAATGGATTACCATTTACATTTATATTCTTATAGCGGCCGTCATAATAATAATAATAATAATAATAATAATAATAATAATAATAATCCTTACATTTGATATGGCGCCTTATCACGTCTTCGAGTCGCCTCAAAGCGTTTCACAGGATAGACCGTAAAGTGTAGTGACTGTGTATTTTATTTCAGCCAGAAGGTCGTATGTTAAAGATCTTGATAACATTACCATGTGAAACGCCTTTGCAAATGAACGTTCAGAATTATATACGAAACACTCCGTGTTTTGATGTCGTGCCTTATCACCGTATCCTATCTGAGTTCTTTGGTTCTGGAATCCATTCTGACAACAGCTTATCAAGAGAGAAATAGATCATTTTTTGAGGAGGACAAGTTTGCAGGGCTCGTGTCTCTGTTCCGCACCAGGCTTCGCGACCACATCACTCCCACCCTCGCCCTCGCTCGCCTCCACTGGCTCCCCATCCCTCAGAGGATCAAATTCAAGATCCTCATCCTCACCCACAAGGCCATTCACGGCCTCGCTCCCTCCTACCTCTCTGACCTACTATCCCCCTACCTACCCGCCCGTACCCTCCGTTCCTCTGGCTCCGGTCTGCTCCACATCCCCCGCCCCAACCGCCCTACCATCGGTGGCCTTCAGCCTCTCAGCTCCGAGGCTCTGGAACTCTATCCCCAGTGCCGTCGCCGCCTCCTCCCTTTCCTCCTTCAAGGCCGGTCTCAAGACCTTTCTCCTTGATCGTGCCTTCAGCTCCTCTCTCGACTCTCTACCCCCTCCTCACCCCCTCCCTTCCCTCCCCTCACCCTGACCATTCCCCCCCCCAATGCTCGGGTCCCGACCCAACTGTCCAGCGCCTTGGGACGGCCTCCCGACATGAAAGGCGCACTATAAATGAAATCTTGTTGTTGTTGTTGTTGGAAGTGGATTCAGATGGACCAAGGGGCCTTCTTTGTGCAAAACCGATCTTGTGACTGTGTATTTATTAAAGCGAACGCCTTTCCTTGTGGGCAAAACCCTTCAGTTTTCTCTCATGGATGTCACAGGATTTGTCTCTGAGATGCCGTCCGGCGTGGAGGACGCCATATAGATCCAAGTTGTTGTTGTCACGGGCCGGCAGGTGCATTACCACCTCGTGATTGAAAAAAAAGTTCTGAAATTCTCGGGTGACCGTGTTCACAAAGCATTGGGTGAATTTCCAGTGAAAGCAGCACGACCGAGAATAATCTTGTAAAATGCTGAAAGGACAGGGACGTCAGTGAAGTATTTACTGCTGAATCAGACTCTGGAACTCTTGCTCCACGACAGGTTAATTATTGTAGCCATCGGCACGGAGTAACCCCAGTGAGACCGAGAACTCCAGAGAAATTTCGCCCACAAAATACAGTCAATTCACTTTACAGTCTATTCTGTGAAGCGCTTTGAGACGTCTCTCGAAGACGTGATAAGGCGCCGTATCAAATGCAAGGATTATTATTATTATTATCTCACTGATTGCAAGGTCATCACTGCATGTGTACCTTACACATTGAAAAAATATTTACTCTTTGGTGACTTATTCATACACATTTTATCAACAGTTGTTAGTCGATCAGTAGATTGCTTTCCAGGATAATAATTCCTCAAAAACAAATTGGGTCACGCAACCCACGACCTTCTGTGAGACGCCGCTGTGCTCAATCGGCTGCTGCGTTTTGCCCACAAAATACGCAGTCATTACACTTTACCGTATATCCTGTGAAGCGCTTCGAGACGCCACAAAGACGTGCTCAGGCGCTGCATTAATAGCAAGGATTTTTATTATTATTATTATTATTATTATTATTATTGGCGACTTGTGGTTTGATCAGGAGGGAACAGACTGGGTTCCCTTCTTGAAATGAATGTGTGTGAAGGGGGTGCATCACCCTGCAATAGATCATAAGGCTACGGGGAAACGTTTGCGTTCATCGACTCCTCAAGGATTTCGACCTCGTGCCGCAATAGAGCCCAAATGAAGCTTTGGAACGCTCTCACCCCCCAAAGCCTCCGCCTTGCCCCCTTCTTCCCCCTCTTTTAGATCACAACCTCCTTCTAGGAAACTTGGCCAACGTTTCGCCCGGGGATCGAACCCAGGTCCTTTCGCTCTCTCAATTACCTACAAAATCCTGTGAAGTGCTTTGAGGCACGAAAGGCGTAATATTACATTTAAAGATTACTATTATAATCACTGTATGGCAACCAGAACTGCACACTATTGCTCTGGACATAAAGCCAAGGCCTCTGTTCACACTCTAAAACAAGGGTGTGAAACTCTCTGGGTTGTTACAATCCCTCCACCCGGAGAGGGATTAATCCTTGCAATCCTTGCATTCGATAGAGCGCCTCACCGCGTCATCAAGTCGTCTGAAAACATTTCACGGGATACGCTGTAGAGTGGATTGACTATTCTGTGGGCAAAACAGCAGCAGCCAGTTTGCGCACGGCAATGTCCCACAAACAGCCTCGGAGCGAGCGACCAATTTTATCTGGGGGATTGTTGGCCAAGACACCGGAGAGAGAGAGAGAGAGAGAGAAAAACTCCCTTCTCTTTTCGAATAACGTCCACTTGAACAAACACGGCGTCGGAATTGGTTAGAGGGCTCTACGCACTGGGTGACAGGTACAGGCGGGATCTCAGTTTGACCACTCACACCGACGATGGCACCTCCAACGATATAGTTCACCCCCACCCCAGCGCTGCAATGGAACGTCATCTTAGACTCTATGGGTTACCTAACCGCTATGTCAGATGCCGGGATTATTGCTAACGATGGCGAAAGATGTTATACTTTTGATATTATTTTTGATATTATAAGGCTTTATCTT